>NC_135673.1:43892862-44192862 GCF_964188315.1 Podarcis muralis
TCACATCAGGAGCCTTTTGTTAAGACACCACGTTTAACCTCTGAAATCTCTAATACTTACAGTGCCAAAATATACAATGCACTCTAGGTTGCATATACTCTCACTCTCAGTGAAAATCCAAAAGGGCCATCATTGTTTTGTGGGGGCATAGCCCCAACTAGTAGCAGTTTGGCACTGACACTCACCTCACTTGCAGTCAGTTGCATCATTGCTACTTACCAGGAGGAAGAGGGGAAGTGGTGAGAAAGTAGTGAGGCTAGTGCAGTGAAATGGAACCAGTGGAACCAATCTCCAATATTCTAACTTTTGCAGGAAGGATTTGCTTCCTCATAAATCAGCACAGCAGTCTATTTGTCATCTGTTCAAAGAGGTCTTTGGAAACCTATGTGTCTGTCAAATGTCCTTCAAGTTCCTCCCACAGACACCCCCCCCCCCCCCCCCGTTGATACCTCCAATATCCTCTAGCATTAAAATTTGAACCACTTTGCACAGCCAGCTTCAACCTCCCTTAAGAATGTGTGTTACTCATCACACAAAACAAGAAGATGTATCAAGCATGTTCCTACCTCATTTTTATTTGTTTATTGATTTCTTTATGCTTATTACAAATCTTTGCCTTTGCAATAAAAGGGTGAGGACAAACCACTGCCAAAAATTTAAATGAAATCCTTGCAGTAAAAATAAAACGAAAAACCAACATATGTTTTAGAGAAGCGTAAGGATACCAGGGCAGAAGGCCTGGCACAACTGATGATGAGGTGGGGGAAATGATTATGCTTTCAGGAGCGAAATGCCTACCAGCTGACCAATGCATACACTTATTCTCTTGATATCACCAGCTAGTAATACATCTCTTTCCCTTGTCCTAGCTGTAGTGAACCCAGACCTAGGGGCTGAATGTGGCCCTTCAGGCTTCTCTGTCTGGCCCCCAGAAGTCTTTCTAGGTGACCACCCAGGCAACAGCCCAGGCAACAGCCTCCACTTGCCTTCCTTCAAATCTTCCCTGGATTCTTTTGCTTGGCTAGAAGGTGTCTTAGTACTCTGATAATGCCTCTTGTTTGCCTGGAAGGAGGGCAGAGGATGATGTGTGAGTGTGTAGAAACTGACCTACTGTAGAAAGGTAAAATTTACACTCATCCCTCTGACTCTGGCCCTCCCCACCACTAGCATGTGGCCCCTGGAAAGATGGTCAGGGGACAATGTGGTTCTCAGGTTTAAAATGGTTCCCTATCCACATCCTACCCAATATACTGTTTACATTTTCTTTCTTTTTTCAATTACTAGTGCTCAACTTTGATCACATTACTGGGAGTGTTGGTTTACCAGCATATGGACATCTGCTCCCTTTGCTTCATCACTGTGATGCCATTCCATATATGCTCTGGATTTATCAGTAATGGAAGGATTCTACGATGGCTTGCAACATAGCAGATTTCTTTTACTTCCCTCTCCCTTCTGTTTTCTTCCCCCTGCTACATCTTCTGTCATTGCAGCAGCCAAAGACTCCCAAGCAATCTGCCTCGTGGTTATTTGACTAACATTGAAACTATCCGAGAACGTTCCTTAAAGCCTACAGATTTCGAGCACAGCTGCAGCAGTGTCATTATTAGCTGCACATTTTGTGGTAAACAGTGTAAACAATGAAGCAATCGTGAGGATTAGATCAGGAATTTACATTTCCAGGCACTTAAATGACAAAATTAAAGGGATTCTCCTGAGAACAGATGCAATATCCTCATTCTCAAGGCAAGTCAGCACAAAGTCATAAAAATCATAATCATATAAGCTGCTATCAAAGACACTGAGGGCAAAACTTCCCAATAGCGAGTGTCACTTTTGCTGCTTAGTGGTGCTCCATAGACTTATTTGATCTTTTGTCTCTAAATGAAAAGTTTTTTCCAGTATTTGTTGCAGGTTCTGGATGCTTTACCACTCGCCTCTTTCTAAGCAGCACCTGATATTGTTTCCTGTTCTGGGAGCCAAAATTGCAGTGTGGGAGGAGCAGGAAAAATACACCAAGAGAAAGAGAAAGAGAAAGAGAAAGAGAAAGAGAAAGAGAAAGAGAAAGAGAAAGAGAAAGAGAAAGAGAAAGAGAGATTCAAAATAGGAAGGAATACCAATACTTCAACATGATAGCAACATGGAACAACATACATTTTCCAGATTTGGGGCTCACCAAGCTGCCATTACAGTGGTACCTCAGGTTACATATGCTTCAGGTTGCATACGCTTCAGGTTACAGACTCCGCTAACCCAGAAATAGTACCTGGGGTTAAGAACTTTGCTTCAGGGTGAGAACAGAAATCGCACAGCAGCGGTACGGCAGCAGCAGGAGGCCCCTTAAGCTAAAGTGGTGCTTCAGGTTAAGAACAGTTTCAGGTTAAGAACGGACCTCCGGAACGAATTAAGTACGTAACCAGAGGTACCACTGTAGTTTGTGAAACACAGGGCCAGTGCTAACAGAAGCTATTGGACAGCCTTCCCCAGTCTTGGATTTCTCAGATGTTGTTGGACTCCAACTCCCATAATCTGCAGCGCGCATGGCCACTGCTCAAGGATGATGGCAGCTGTAGTCCAGCAAAATCTGGGGATGTATGGTTGGAGTAGTGAGCTTTAGGACAGGCAGGTTCATAGATATATGGAAAAAGCAAATAAATGGGACTGGAATGCCCTGAGGAAATCTAGACTTATTTGTCAAAATGGAAGATCCAGCACATCTCTAGCTCTGGGCATTTCTGTAGTCAGCTTGGCTTCATTTTTGCTTTGTGTGTGCAATTTTTGTGGGGAGGGGAGCTTGCTCACAGAGCTACCTAGAAGCTCTAAGGAGTTCCTGAACCATCTTGAGATGCCTACTTAATTGTGTGATCCAATGCAGATATGTGAGGACCTTCAGCTCATTATTTGGGGTACACCACACGATCATTGCAGATACCTAGCATATGCTAGGTAAAACTGCATAGGAAATGTTGGATGTGGAAATTGACCAAATGGAGAGAAACAAAAATTTCCAGATTCATCCATCCCCAGTTCTAGCCACCAGGTAAAAACCAGGTCTGGACTATTATCACCACCACCACTATTAAATCTATATATTTATAATATTAAATTGGCTTTTGGAAGATATTTCTACCCCACTGAAATGGCTATTTTTATCCTAAAAATCTAACTTTGGGAATATTCTGCAAAGCCCTAATCAGTATAAATTGATTCAATTAATAGGAGTCATGAATTCTCATGGAATGCAATCCCAACTGCCGTTGTCAAATGCTTCCATCCCATAAAGCCAAGATTCACTCATATTTTAATTTCCAGTGGATGCCTTTGGGTCTCCATAGCAACAGTTCAGCAAAAGGAGGCTTGAAGTGTTACATATTATCTAATATATCCTCAATCCACATAAATGTTGCCAGAAAATCTGTCAAATCTGTTCAAGTGTAGAGCACCCTGGGACTTAAGCAAAGGAATGCATTAAATTGCAGCTCATTGTAGCCCATCACTGTTGACACTGCTGCCCTTGAACGAACTTCTACGAGACTCCAGAGAACAATCCTACAGAAATCAATAGGTTCAGTAGAAACAGCACTGATTATAATAGTCAGCAAGCTCATAATAGAGGCCTCTCATATTCCATAGCAAATGTCCATTCAATTTAGCAGTACCATTACATGGCAAGTTCACGCCTGCCATCGGTGGACAAAGTGAATGTTGTTCTCGCTCTCTTTTTTGCAGTAATCTTAGCTAATGATGCATGATCTGTTTATTATTGGTGCAATAAACCTGGTGCAATACCACTACTATTCAGGCTCTGCAAACCTATGCCCCTTGAGTAAGCCTCCCAGAGATCACGGGAGAGGGTAAATCTCCCCCTCGGAGAGAGAATCCTGACCTCTTTGATCTGCTCCCCACTATCATAGAATCCTCTGCAGCCCTAGCCTCACCTGCATCAGAGCATTGCTAGCGAGAGAAGAGGAGGAGGAGGAGTTTGGATTTGATATTCCACCTTTCACTCCCCTTAAGGAGTCTCAAAGCGGCTAACAATCTCCTTTCCCTTCCTCCCCCACAACAAACACTCTGTGAGGTGAGTGAGGCTGAGAGACTTCAAAGAAGTATGACTAGCCTAAGGTCACCCAGCAGCTGCATGTGGAGGAGCGGGGAAGCAAACTACCACTCTTAACTACTACATTCTTGTGTTGCAAGACTGGGCTGGGGGAATGCTATGGATCCAAAGGGCACCACTAAGCCGGGGGGGGGGGGATCTCCCATTGGATACAACCCATGTTTCCATCTCTTTCCCAGTCTGCAGCTGCACTGGAATCGTTTCTAGGATGTTTTATTACTTGTTTGCCACACAGGGCTCCTTGTTATTATTTTATTATTACATTTATATGCCATCTTTCCACCAAGGAGCTCAAGGTGGTGCACATGACTCTCCATCTTCCCATTTTATCCTCACAAGAACCCATGGGTTAAGCTGAGAGTCGGTGACTGGCCCAAGGTCACCTAAGGGTTGGATACACAATTAATGCGCTGGTTGGAAGCATTTGTTGCAGGATTTCTTCAGAATTTCAACTGTTTTATGTTGTCGTTTTAAAAGCAAGCATTTGACATTAATGTAACTCATGGGGGGGGGTCATCTGTGCAATGGGGCTCCCCTACCCACCTCCCCTGTTTATGCCCTGTACCCCTGAAATTGTCTCATGTGGGTTGGGAGAAAACCCAGAACAGTACAAGGGGAGGGGCAGGGGAATGGTTCCACCTGGCAAGCTGATATGCTTGTGAAGACAGATCTTTCATAAAAATGTGGTGCAGAATTCCACCCAGAAATTCACTACATATATACCAATTTGTTGCTCGGATGTGAATGCCTGCTGAGCTTTTGTATCCACAGGCTTTCCTACTGCCCAGACCCTGTTGTGCAGCGTGTGCCTGATAGAACGTTGCCTAATTTTATTTCACAAACTTTCAACAAGGGGAAAAATATATATGTGGCATTTACAGTGACAAGCTATGATGGTTCCAGTGACCCCTAGCAAAACTCTGAGTCACTGCCTGACCCTTTCCAACACACTCAGCGTGACAGACCAGCTGTAAAATATTGAGCAGGGGGGAAGGAGAGAGGAGACTTGCAGAATGGATGGGAAAGTGTTTTGCCTCTGGAGCTCTGTATACTCTGAGCTTTAAACAAATGAGTAGATGGGGGGAGGCTGGTGGCTGGCAGGAAATGTTGGCTGGGGAGGCCATCTAAAACAGGGATGGAAGATGCTTGGGTGTCCTTGAGATTATTATTTTTTTGGAGGGGGGAGGAGGTAGACAAAGTAAATACTCCAAACAAACCAACACAACTGAACAGTGGGGGCAGGCAAGTTTCTGGGGGGAAATATTAAGTGAATAGTACCTGCACATTTTGCCTCGTAAGTCAGGTTCTATAAATGCTGGAAACACTCTTCCTTTTTTAAATGAAAATTGGGAATTGGATCATTATGGTTCATTGATGAGGACTGCCTCAATCCTTATCCCATAGGTGCAAATGAGTGAAAATCCTGTTGTTGTTTGATTCTAACTACCATCATCCCTGCCTGACTAGGAAAGTTGGGAGTTTGAGTCCAATGACATTTTTACCATTCCTGATCAAAAATGTTGGAGATTCAGCTACCTAATGGAGTTTATGCAAATTGTTCCCCATCCCCAAATTCAGATGGCTGAAGCTGCCAGTCTACCATAGTCACTCTCAAGACTATTGAGGGGTAGGGGGTATATGGGTTTTGTTTGTCACAAGTATATTTTGAAACTGAAAAATAAAGAAGTTTTAAAAGTTAAGTTCAGAATTAACCCCCACTCCAAAAATGACTTTAGGTGGTCTCTGCTGGATTGTCTCTTGTTCTGTCTTATAACCATTCTGTTTCTGACTGGATAGAAGAATACAGTGGTACCTCGGGTTAAGAACTTAATTCATTCCAGAGGTCCGTTCTTAACCTGGAACTGTTCTTAACCTGAGGTACCATTTTAGCTAATGGGGTCTCCCGCTGCCACTGTGCGGCCGCCACACAATTTCTGTTCTCATCCTGAAGCAAATTTCTTAACCCAAGGTACTATTTCTGGGTTAGTGGAGTCTGTAACCTGAAGCGTCTGTAACCTGAAGCATCTTTAACCTGTAAAGGGATCCTGTGCCCTTTCATGTTTGTATGTTGAAGTTCCAATGGGAACTTTGTGCTGTATTTTTTCTTACTTATATCCAGAGTTAGGTACATAGGAAACTGCCTTAAGATGAGTCAGACCATTGGTTTATTTATGGAACTTCATTTATTCATTTATGTATTGCATTTATATCCCACCTTTTTCTCCAAGTTGCTCACAGTGCCATTTATGGTTCTACCACTCCTCATGTAATCTTCACAACAACCCTGTGGGGTAGTTTAGGCTCAAAAGCAGTGACTGCCTCAAGGTCACCCACTGAACCTCATGGTGAATTGGGGCTTTGAATCTTGACCTCCCAGTTCCTAGTCCAACACTCAAACCACTAAGCCACAATGGCCACCCTATTTCTCTGCCCACCCATCCATTTATTTATTCCATTCTTATCCTACCCTTTATCCAATAAGTTCAGCATACATAGCTTGTTTGTTTTATCTGTTTAAAGTAGACTTCTCCAACCTGGTGCCCTGCAAATGTTTTGGGCTCCTCATCCCTGGTCATCAGCTGCACTGGTTGGAACTGAAGCCTAAGAATCCCTTGCAAGCTCCCAGCTCTCCCATCTTTGAGGTACACAGATCTAAACACATTTCCACCATGAAGATCTTCAAAGTTCATTATTTCTCTGAACAGCTCAACAAGTAGAAAGGGGTTTTCTTAAAAGATTTCCAGCTGTTTAACCCCAGCTTATTTTCAGCTGCCTTCAGGGTGAAACAAACAAAAGAGGTCCTGGTCCTTTGGGTCTTTAACATGAGTTTTGGATCGACTTCTGGTTACTTCTCTTTAATGGATACACACAACCAGAGTCTCATCACGGACTTCTTTTGCTGTTTCTTCTGATGAAAAGATCCCCATACTGTACTTCGGGTGAAAAAGTGTCCCTCAGACATAGCACTGGGTGACATCCTACGCCAACTTCCCTCAAAGATTCTTCAGAAATTTCACTTGGGAAAGGTTGCCCAAATCTACTTAAAGTGCAACACACACACACACACACACGAGAGAGAGAGAGAGAGAGAGAGAGAGAGAGAGATTGCATTCCTAACGTTATTCCAAGCATTCTTAATGAAAAAATATCCAGAATAATAATAAAAAACCCCATCATCTTTGGTGTCCTTGGGTTTAACACCAAGGAAGAGAGATTTCCTAAAGAGATCATTATCACTGTTATAAAAACCAAAGAGGCTATGTAGCTAGCTGATATGTTGGGTAATTAACCAATGCCCTGCATTCAATTTAACAATGGAATTGTGGCTCATAAAATAGTCTATGCACTCAGGGATTTACTCTTGGCTGGATGTTTCAGTATGGAAGGACAACACATTCTGCATAGTACTGGATTCCTCCCTCCTCACCCTAGGAATTAATGACTGCCTAGGATTAATCACCTACATCTCAGTTTCTGCTGCTAATAATGAGGACACCTTATGAGCCTCAAAGGAAACAACACAAATGAAATGCAACTGTTAAGTAGCCAACACTGTCTTGGGCATTTATGCTTTGAGAGTGATGCACAAGTACCCTGGAGGCAATAAGAGCAGCTGACAGGCACTTACTCACCTAGTAAGGCACACTACCAATTTCCTTTTGCCCTAGACTTCAAGGCAGCAGATTCACTTTCAACTGAAGATTGGAACGGAGTTTTTCTTTAGAATGAACTTTCCAAAAGTTCACAGGAAGCTTTCAGTGAACTGTGGCAGACAGGATGTGATGGTTGTGATGGAACCTGGGACTTTGCACCAGGCTTGGGGACCCTCAGGCCAAGGGGTCATACAGTATATATTTAAGTTGGTTTTTATTAAAAAAATCAATCCCTAATTAAATATTAGCACAGTCCCCAAATCAATTCAAGAGCAGATCCCAGATGAGGCAGATGGTCCCTTGCTCAGCCCAGGGTGTGTCAACCTGATAGAGGACCCCCCCCCCCCCAGATTGGGGCTACATAGAGCTGTGCACATCCCTATTATTTATGCATTTATTTCCAGGATTGGGGATGTTTTTTCAGCCCAAGGGCTCCATCTCTTCTGGACAAACCTCTGGAGACCACATTGTAAAGGTAAAGGTAAAACCAGAGCAGCACACGGAAAAGCCGCTTACGGTACCTTCCTGCCAGAGCGGTACCTATTTATCTACTTGCACTCTGACGTGCTTTCGAACTGCTAGGTTGGCAAGAGCAGGGACTGAGCAAGGGAGCTCACCCCATCATGGGGATTCAAACCGCCAACCTTCTGATCGGCAAGCCCTAGGCTCTGTGGTTTAACCCACAGTGCCACCCGTGTCCCTAGACCACATTGTAGTGAATAGCAAAAGTGGGCTAATCAATGAATACAACTATGACCTTTGCAAAGTTGGATAATTTCCACACAGGCTCCAATCTGACCTCCACTGAAGCAAGCAAGAATCACCGAGGATTTCTAGGTCACATTCCATCCAGGCAAAACACTCATGGAGGGTTGAGAGCACAGCTAGTGAGGGATGAGACTTGGTTAGGAGGAATGCGGCCTCAGGAGAAACTTAAAGGGGTGCATTGGGCCTACAGTTCACCATACCTGATGCATGTATTCTGAATGTTAATATCCCGCCTTTCAGTCAGATGACTTTCAGAGTAGCTTACAAGCAACAGATAGTAATGTGATACAAGCTGGGTAGCACTCAATCCTCTGGCTGATAGATGAGGTGTGATTGTGCTCCCTTTAGGCCCTGTGGTCTCAGGACACCTTGCAGTTGGAGCTGAGTGTTTTTTTCTGGCAGAGATGTGGAAAACTAAGTTCCTTGGAGCTGCTCTTTCTCTGCTCCTAAAATTAGATACAATATCTCTGTCATTTCATAAAAATCTTTGTGGTTTTGGCTTATGGACCACCATTTGAGAATTAGATTGAAAGGAAGAGGCAGGTTTTTCATAGAAATCACACAATTTCATTATTGTTTGAGGTCTTTGTTAAATTACGGTCCAAACCATCTGCACACGAATCAAATAAAGGAGGGAGGGGAGAGAACTAGGACAATATGATGAGTACTAGGCTATACTTAGCAGCTTGTACTTAGTGTATCATCAGTATTGTGCTAAAAGTACAGTCATATAACTATTTGCTATGAAATCTTAATACTCTGCAGCAAATGAACCTGCTGAGTATTCACACTCAGTTGATGTCAATTAGGTCTGCACTGAATTATTCAGATTTTATTTTTAGGTTGGAAATATTATCTCACTGGGGTAGAAATATTTTCCCCAAGCCACTTTGTATTAAAAAACAACAACATACCGGTTTTTAAATTCTCCCTGAAATAGTTTTGCTCATTGCCTTTGTGTCTTCTCATTGATGCTGCTTAGATTAGCCATCCATATCCTGGTTACGTCCATATATGGTTGGACTCTAACTCCCATCAGCCCCTGCCAGAATGGGCAGTGGTCAGAGATGATGGAAGATGTAGACCTGCAACATCTGGACAGCACTAGGTTGCAGGAGGCTGTCTTAGATGCTGCTGCTTTGTTTCTTGTTACATCAGTGATCCCAGTCAATGAAGGATCACGCTGTGAACATGATGGCACTGTCTAGCTAATCAGACTTGGTATGTGTGACATCTTAAAGGGTATATGAGGACAACTGAGAGTGTGAGCACAGTTTTTCTTGGATCAGTCACATAGATGATCACTCCTAATAAGTGAGAATATGAACAGAAAGAGGGCCCTTCATGATACAACCATTCAGATTTGGATATACTGGTTCATTTTGTGCCTGTTTCTTTAAGCACCGCCACAGTCAAGGAACACCTGAGCAACCGGCCATGCTTGTTACTTGTGATCTAAGCTTATTATAGAAGCACAAATGTCATCATATAAAGTGATTATTATTAGGGCAAAGAGACCAGTGCCTACCCCCAAAACACTTAAAATCTCAAAGCACAATTTATCCTAGCACCAAAAAAGTACTCATGGATTCTGCATAGCCCTGTTCCTTTACTCATGGTGTGTACATGCACTCTAGCAAGAGAAAAAACCAAATGGTATATGTGGATAAGGTGCTTTGAGTTTACTTAATAAAGGAAATTGTGTTAAATACAACACATGGAACTGGTTTTAGGCTCTGGACAGTGGCAGCTTTGAAGTGTGACCAACTAAAGACTGCCTAATGATGCAATCGATCTAATGAGATATATCTGAAAATTGCGCTTTTTGCATCAGAAATACAAGCCTTTGTGGCTTGCAATACTCACTAAGTATGAGGGGACCAACATTTCTTCACAGGCTCAGATTTTGATCCAACTTGGGCAACTGGTTGCATATTTGCTCATTTCATCTCTCCCACAGCTGTCAACAGCACTGGGAAAATGAATTTTTCAACAGCTTCAGGCTTCACGGGCACAACAGTGTGCCAGGTACCAGACTAGGGTGTGCTGAGGGAGAAGCACCTCCTTCCTTATTATTATTATTTTTTCATCACTACTCTTTCCAGGGCAGGGAACCGGGCAAATGAGTGAATTAGATGGAAAGGGCTTAAAATGGAGAAATGTAGGCAAAAAGGGGATGGAATGGAGGAATGGGATTGTCAGGCATACTGGGGATGCTGTCACGCTTTTGCAACCTCATCAAATGCACAATAGGACTTGATTTGGTTCAGAAAAGGAATGAATGGAGCTATTTGTCCTAGTTTGGGAGCAATTGTTGTTTGCTGAACCCAGTTCTGAGCCTATATGGTGGAATTTTGCCCAGTCACAAAAAGCAATGTGGGTTTAATATGCACCAGGAGTGGGAAATCTTTTTTCAGCTCAAGGGACACATTTCCTTGTGGTCAACATGTTAGGGGCCACATGCCAGCTGTAGATGGGAGCAGAGGAAAAAAATGGATATGAGCAGAGGCAAAAGTGAACAAAGCTAAGGATACCACACTTCATACAGTAGACTACACATTCCAGCCATGGAAAGTCAGATGTTTTAAACACATCCACACCCACACACCCTACATTTGCTAGACAGGCAAACATGAGGCATCAAAGGTGCATTTGATCAAGGCAAAAGTGTCCAAGGAGTTGATGCATCACAATGAAGTGCATGGCCTGTGAGAGAACTGTGGTCATGGGAGAAAGCCAAGGGCCAGATAGAGAGGCCTGGAGGCCACATTCTGCTCATGTGCCATCACTTCTGCACCCCTCTTTGTGTTATAATCCATGGTTTTAAATGGATTTGTGCTCCAGAACCTGGACACAAATGAATCATCCTGTTTTCTGTTAGATAATTCACGGCAATTTACATTCCTTTTATTTCAACTTCACCATCAAAAGAGTTTCAAACTTATCAGTCTCTTGCTCGCTCACAGATCTGTTCTTTAATGAAGAATGAAACCCTTTCAACATTCAGTCCCTGACTCAAGGCTGAGAATGGATAGGGTACGCCATGAATTTGATGTGATATGTACTGATTTATGTTTAACTACATCCCCAGCACTTTATTATCTGTCCTCATCAAAAAAAAGATCATGATTTTTTTCTCCCCATAGGGAGTTTTCTACCTTAACCTTCCATTTGTGTGTTGTTCTCCCCCACCACCCGTCCCATCACTGCATCCCAACACACAAGTAGCTTACCATCAGAAAAGGGAAATATATATGGAGGATTTTTCCTGCTCTGTATAAATTTTAGCATGTAGATAGCATTTTTCTTTTGAGTTTGGCTTCTCATTTTGGATTGGAGACAATACATCACCTGACTTGTGTCAAGGACAGAGTGCTTTGACTATCCACACACACACTTTTTTGTCCTCCTTACTACAGCTGTGATTCTCAAAATAAAAAGGCTACCATAAGGTATAGGATGATATCCTGAAACATTACCCATCTACCACACTGTCTGTTCTGATTAAAGCTTCTCATGCATTGCTAACAGCCACAGAAATACCAAGAATAAACAAAGGAACTAAGATCTGAGCCATATAGCTGCCCCGCCCCCCTCTCTCCAAGTGTTGCTATTTTCCAGGGACTTTCCCAGATTTACAGAAGCTGTCCCAGTTTCTGATTTGATCCCGGAATGTCCTGCTATTCCTTAGGACATCCCTATTTTCATCGGCGAAATGTTGGAGGGTATGGAGAAGGCATCTGATGGCAGCCGTACATATAGAAGTTTTTTAATGTTTAATGGGCAGCATAGAAATAATGATGGTGGTGATGATGATGATGACGATGATAATATTTGCATATGTTGGAGAGGAATGTTGGAGAGTATGAACCTAAGGAACACATAAACTCTCAGCAGTAATTGACAGTAACTGGTTGTCCAGAACTTCATAAAGATTCTGGTAGAAAAAGGATCCTGTAATCCAGATGTCAGCATAGAAAGCAGCCAGAGAGGGGCTGAATGAAAGGTGTTTAGGGAATTTCTTAATTTTAGCTCTCAGCAATATAGCACACTTCTTTGGCCTTATCCTAGCAGCAGTATGCATTCCTCCCAATATTAGTGACTTTTTCAAATATTAATGAAATCCCAGCAGGCTTCCTATTGGAAGCGTTACACTAGTCCGGGGCCTGAATCACTGCAGCATAATAACAAGTTCTGCTAGCTTCCTATACACCACACTCTCCACTCTAGTGAGGGGTTTAAAAGGCTCATATGGCTCTATGTGTTCCTTCCCACAGAACAAGATATTGAACATTTATTACAAAAAAAATCAACAATTTGCTACTGAAAGTAAGAAATCCACAGTGACTTCAAGGGGAGGGGAAAATCATTTTTGCTCTTTGAAAAAGAAGAACAATGAAAGTCCAGAGCTCCAGCTTGACTTGCTTGCTTCATTAAGACTGCAGGAAATGCATTGTGTCCTGAGGAGCTGGCCTCTCTAAACCAGCAATCTGAAGCTGATGCAGAATTGGTGTCTGAGGTGAGGGCATTGATTCTGCAGCTCCAGTGACACAGCTCCTAACATTCCTGCCCCTATGTGTCACGTTCTTCCAGGGGGTTCATCTCCCGGAATGAGTTGTCTTCCTTCTCCCTAGGTGCATCCACCCTCATCAGACTGAACCCAGCCAAAATCAGTTGTTTCATAAGCCCAGGCAAAACTCTATGGTCCTCCTGGGTCACATGAGCCTTGCTGAACTAAGAGCTTCAATAACACCCACTGGCTATTTGCTGCACTGGAACTGCAGCTCAACAGAGTTCTACTTCCAGTCACAAACACTGACTATCCAACAATGCACTCCATGTGAACCCACATTAAATTTGGTATAGGAACACATGCCCATCACTTAATGACATAAGAGGCTCCTTTTGGATCTGACCAAAAGCTTATCTAATTCAGCATCCTATTCCCATTGTGGGCAACCAAATTCTTATGGAAAGCCCTCAAGCCGGACATCAGGGTCACAGTATTCTCCCCACTTGTGCTTCCCAGCAACTGGTATTCAGTACTGGAGGTGCTACACAGCCACTAGAGCTGCTAGTCACTGATAGCCTTATTTGTCTAATCCCCTTTTAAAGCCATCCAGCGTGGTGGCTACCACCAAATATGGAGTGGTGAGTTATGTTGTTTAACCACACACTGTGTGAAGACTTCCTCACTTTTGTCTGTCCCAGAACTCCAACTGTTAAGCTTCATTGGAATACCTCAGATTCTAGAGACTCAGCTAGATTGGTAAAGAAAAAGTTATTTATATGTGTTGTATATGTGATATAGCATTGTGCCACCAGATGGCGCTGTGGAGTCCTGTTTTTCTCTACCTGCTTTCCCTGTTTAGATTTACAACACATTTAACTGGAACACTTCTTTGATGTGATTCAGCCTAAGAATTATGAGAGAGGGAGAAAAAGCTATTTCTTTCCAACTTATCCATGCCAGGAATAATTATACACTGTTCTATTATGTCCTACAGCAGGAAGTTGATGACTCGCTTGTATGAATGTGCCATCACATATATAAAGTCATAGACAGTTTAGAATCAAGGTTTTTCACAATCAAGCTTTGTATGAAATTCTATGAAATGAATAGAATAAATAAGTAGACATGTTTCATTCTAGACAGGGTGGCACAGCTGCTAATATGTCAGTTACTTAACAGGCTAATTCCTGTTTCAAATTCTACTCAGAAATAAAGTGAAGGTTCCACTCAGTTCTACTCAGTGCTTTTTTCTGGGGAGACGCAGGGGTATGCGTACCCCCAAACATTTTGTGACTCTAAGTTTGGACTCATTGAGGGACAGTATTTCAATATGAGTAGGAAAATGAGAGTACCCCTAAACACTTTTTTAAGAAAAAAAAGCACTGGTTCCAAATTAATGGACCTAAATTACCCATGAGTGTTAATTCCCATAGGCTGTTTCCATTGTAAGTCCTACTCTGAGTGGACCATTGAAATGGATGGACATGACCAACTTCCATTCCATAATTTCAATGGCTCTACTCTGTGTAGGACTTTATTGGATATAGCCCAATGGCCCTACTATGAGTAGAACTAAACCTACAGAATTTTAAAAAACTGAAATTATTATTATTTATTGAATTTATATACCACCCTATACCTGGAGGTCTCAGGGCAGTTCACAGAATAAATTGTTATAAATTGATGGGTAGATGGTACATGACCCGTTGGAATACAGTCATACCTCGAGTTGAACGTGCGTCAGGTTGAGCGCTTTCAGGTTGTGCTCTGTGGCAACCCGGAAGTAACGGAGTGTGTTACTTTCGGGTTTCGCTGCTCGCACATACACACACGCTCAAAATGACTGCACACGCATGCGCAGAAGCAGCGAAACATGACCCATTCACGCGTAGACGCGCCTTTGTGTCTTACGTTCCATTCAGGATGCGAACGGGGCTCCGGAACAGATCCCGTTCGCATCCCGAGGTACCACTGTACAAAGGATTAATATGAATTACTCACTGGGATACTGGAAATGTGGAAAGAACTAGAATATTCTTTCCTATATGGTGGGAGTGGGAACAGGAGGAAAAAAAAAACCTGGTCAAAGATCAGAGCTCAAATAATTAAACTCTCAAATAATTAAACTGTCACCCAGTTGTGTTCTTGTTAACCTATGTAAAGGAGTCAGTAAGATGGCAACATAAACAATTATGTGCCCAATGTTGTGATTTTCTGCACTAACATTCTGGTGGGGTCTGCATAAATCCCAGTGTCGTGAACAGAATCAACTAATATTCAGCCATCGATGCATTTGGTAAAAGCTTTGTCAGGAGGGAAGGTGAAGAAAATAGCCCCCTTGCGTTGCAAGAGCAGCAAGCGAGAGCACAGATGAATGCTGTCTGTGTTGGAAGGGAATGGAAAGGCTTTGAAAAAACAATGAGGTCAAAGTGTATTGTCTGAGGTTACTCGTTTTCATTATGCATAGATTAGTCTTATTAAGTTAGCTAATAAGTTAAGTTCCATAACTAGGGTGCCACTACCCCCAAAGGCCTTCTCCAAGGCTTTTACTTAACCTCTTTTTGTTTGGTGGAGACATATGCAAGATTCCCCTCTCCCACAGTCACGGACTGCAAATGTGGCTGCAAAATGAGGAAGACAAGCAAACAATTCAAATATGGAAGATGCATTGAAAAGCTCAGAATTTTCACCTCTAGTATTTTGCAACAGTTACTGAATTTCATGCATTCCTTCCCTGGCCCAAGCAAAGCCTATAACAGAGGAAGTCGCTATATTTGAGCAGCAGAACTGAATCCAGAAACGTTAGTTTGAACATGTGAAACAATAGCAGGTTAAAGAAAAGCTTGCACCTCTTGCCAAATAAAAAAAGTAGTGAGATGTGTCAATAAAACTGATATTGCTCCAAGTTATACTGTATTTGCTTTTAAAAATCTAATTTAAAAGAACGTGCTTTGTAATGCTGTGTGGAGTTTTCAGAAAGGAATGTATTAAATATGGATGGATAAATATGTGCTTTGAGTCTAAGGATGTTAATCTATACAAGCACACTTTGGTCAATTATCTCCATTCTAGGAGAATCATTTTGTAATCAGTAGGGTCAGACTCTGAGGTTGAGGGGTGAGGTGGAGCCTGAAATCTCAGGGATGGTGCTTTGCTTGGCAGTGTCACCTAGTGGAGCCAGATGACAGAGCTGATAGCTAGTGGGGACAGAGGAAATAGCAAAAACTCTCAAGATCAAGATAATCACCACCATCATCATGGTTCTGTACTATCAATTTCAGATTATAGTCGGGGGGGGGGTGTCACCAGTATTTTTAGGCCTATGAGCACATTTTTAGTGAGTGCCATGAATAACTCCCCCACCCTAATCTACTACCTTCCAACTATTCTTTTTCAACAGTCAAATTATGGAACTCACTTCCAAAGGAGGCAGTGATGGCCATTAACTTAGTTGGCTTTAAAAGAGGATTAGCCAAATTCATGGAGGAGAAAGCTATTGATGGCTACTAGCCTCCAGCTACTGGAAACTGAGGGAGGGGGGAGAGTATTTAAAGCCATCCAGTTTGCTGGCCACCACTGACAAAACATCTTAACTGATTGGCACTGCCCTTTGTTTTTCCTGCACTTTGTGTTCCAAAACTGCCTGTGGTGACAACTACTTGAATCCAGTAACGTCCAAAACTAGCCCACTTTGTTAGGATCTGCAACCAGTTTCAAAATATGTAGAAATATAGCTCTGTAAAGGGCATTTAGAATGAGGGTCAGTGGTTTAAGGAGAAAAGCTGACTGTTGAAAATAAAACATTGCTGGATGGTAGCCTAGGGAGAGTGATTTATTCTGCAAGCAAGTGCACTCTGTGTGGAGAAAGATATAAAAACCAGTTCTGTCCAATATGTATGCTGACTGCATCAATTATCTAAGAGTGTTTTTGCTGGTGGTGGCGGTTTTGTGTTTTGTTTTTTTTACCAAGTCTTGAAGCAGAATTAGGATTTCGCTTTTAGCTTAAAACAAAAATAAAACCCCCAAATATATTGGTTATAACAGTGTGATGCAGTGGATCATGCTTTCTGTGCAACTTGTGGTCCATCTCCTTAGGACCACCTAGGGCACTGGATGTTGGTGTCAAACTCTGGCAGTTCCTTTTTTTCATTTGCCACCAGGCAAGCTTTTCAGACTGAACTTTGAGAATGATGTCACATTCCTCCTTGCCAACCTCGGTCCATTCAGCCTCCAGCTCTGCCCTTGGTCTCAGCTGTCCATAGTCCTCATACAGACATATCAGACTTGGGAATCTCAGATTTGGGGAGCGGGCAAATGAAGACCTCCAGATCTCTGTGTCCTCATAGCACTCCCTGCTCCTCATTGCACCCTTATTGAGTGATTTTACCTGGCTGGAATGTGTGCTTGAGCTGATGCCTTTTGCTTGCCTAGGTGTGTGTAGACTTCTCTGATGTTTGAATGGTTGGAAAGCAGCGACTCTACAAAGGTAAAAGTCACATCTAGTGATCCACTCCCACTTTTTTTCTGGCGCCACCCATCACTGCCACACAGGGGTGAAGGAAGGTGTTGTGACACCTGGGGTGGGCGTCACTAGGTAGGGTGAATATGCGACGACTCTACGTACGATGCATGGGTCGTACGTAGTGACGCCGCACATGCACTGTATAGCGGTTTGCCGCCAGTGCTGCTCTAGTGCCGTACAGACGGTGCCGGGATCCCTCCATCGCCGCTACAGCCCAAAACGGAGGAATTGGCCATATGGTGCTGGAGCAGCAGCGCGGCACACCACTATACAGCGCATGTACAGTGTCGTTACATACAGCGCATGCGTGTGATGCCGCACATGCACTGTACTTAATGGATTGCTGCCGGTGCTGGGATCCTCTGTTTGCGGCTACAGCCATGAATGGAGAATCCTGCATGTGCGGCTATGGCAGCGCAATGGCTGCTCGCACCAACGCAAACCTTCGTGGGGTGACTTCTTGTCACCCCCGCAGACATGGAACCTGGGATGTACTGCCCCCACCCCCCCATTGCGATGCCACTGCTGCCACATGGCTCACAAGAAGGCTGTGCATGAAGCAGTCTTTTTAAACCCTCAGGTAGAGAAGTTTCCATGCTCCTGCCCTAACACACATCTCAGTCAGATAGCCATAGCTCCTTCTCTCTCAAACTCTTCTCTGCCACTCCCTTTGCCCTATATGCTGCAACCAATGACTCCATCCACCTTCCAACTCATTCTTGGCATTTAAAACTCCCTTAACTTCTTCACCAGCCTGTTATTCACCACAATCCCTTTTTTTCATCAGTCTTTGGTTTTTATTCCTAGAGTTGCTCTGCTTCTGGATCCCATTTCAGGGCTGCTGCAGTTCACACTGATGCAATTGAACTGGCAGTCAGAACATTCTCTTCCCACCACCACCATTTTGTACATGGATTCTCTGGAGCCTGGCCGTTTCTGAGGGCTTATAGACTGCAAGCATTGAAATGAGATTGTCCAGGTCCAGGTAGCCCACAGTTCACAGCTAATGGGCTGCATTTAGGCTGAGGATGCTGCACTTACATTGATGGGTTCGCAAGTCATGCAGAACTGTAGTGGCTAGCATCCTGGGCTTGAACTATGGAGATTCTGCTTTCTGTGACAACATGCAGTTGTGATTTGAGGACCCGATCCCTGCTTGGGGAATAAAGACACGAGGACACAGTATGTAAGGTTAATGGGTAAGGAAAAGACCTCAACCTTATTGATTACAGCATGTGAGAAGGTATCGAAGAAAATGTGTGTGCAATGGTGGGGATGGCTGGCACGGCCGCATTTGAGCGGCAAGCCACGCCCCCGCCGAGCCTCCCTACTGGATGCCCAACTGGGGAGGGGCATGGTGCGCCAGCCCTGGAGTTGAAGCAGGGGGCGAATGCCCCCTGCATGACACGGGAATCGTCTCCCGCTCACAACCCCTCCCCTCTTGGAGGAGGAGAGGCTTTCCAAAAGATACTCTGGCCCTTAAAGGCAGTCTCTTTTAACTATTTTGGCCCTCTGCCCATTTTCTTACCTGGTACCCAAGGCTGCTTGATGCGCAGAGGTTTTGTGTTGTGGGTGTGCCTGCATTGCTTTTCCTGTTTTATTTTTGCCTGGAATGTGCTCCATTGTCAAACAAAATAGAAGTAGGGGAAGTTGGAAGAGATGGAGAGTGGAGACCTTGGGAGGCAAGCCAGCTATTGATGGATTGCTGAAAGGATGGGAGTCCAATTTGCTGTTGTGTAATGATCTCTGAAATTTAGAGATTCTGAACGTTCCTCACTTTCATGAGCCACTGGCAAAGGCTCCAAGAGAACGACTAGGCTGCCCCCCGGTGACATATGATGTCCATCCAGAGAGTGTTTCTTCACTCGCCAATCTATCAACTGTCAACATAAGGTTCACGCTCATGCTCTGCCATTTCTGGCATGATTTGAATGGTTTCTTAACATCCAAATGGTAAGCCTTCGAGCAATTTTTCACAGTGGCCACAGAAGTGTATATAAAGGGGCAAATTAATCCCATGCAACTGAGAGCTCATTAACACATTATGAGCAGTGCCAAGAGGTGGGTGCACAAACAATAGATATCACCACTTTGGGGATTTCAAGTAGTATTCAAAAGGGCAACTAGTGTGCAAGTTCCACAAGGATGTGACATTCATGTATATAGGAGATGTGCAAGTTCTCCCTTCACCACTTCTTAACTGGAAGTATGAAAACCTAGCTAAGGTTGCCATATTTTGAAGAGCAAAAAAGAGGATGCTATGACAATCTCATTTTAAATACCCCTACTCTATGTAGGTTGCAGAAGATGTGATATATTGCTGAGGTGGGCAAGAGAAGAAAAGAGCAAAGCAAGTCTTCAGCCACCAGTTATGTCTATGTCTCATCTAAAAAGTATAGCCAGATACATTTTGGCAAATTTTAAAAATCCACCTGGTATTTTAATGCTTGGTTTTTCTATGGTTTTAGCTGTTCTTGTTTTTATCTGTGAGCTGCTTTGAGTCCTGTAAAGGGAAAATGGGGAATAAAAATAAATTAATATTGATAATAATGATAATAATAATGATAATAATGCTCCTGAAGGTCTAGTGTGCAAATTGAATAATAATAATAATAATAATAATAATAATAATAATAATAATAATAATCAGATACTTGTGGGAATTTGGGATGGTTTCAACATTCATAAGCACTGATGTTTGCTCTAATAACTTGACATTTCTCTGCCCTTGACCTTAATACATTTATAAATGAGCAGACTAGGAAGTGGGGGAAGCATGGGGAAGGAATGGCTACTCAAATTTTGCAGTGCCTTGTATAGAGTTATCACAAGTATTCATAATATTCATAATCTGTGACCTACTAGAGCCAAGTGCAACCCCATTAGCCAGGTGTGGGATCTGTTTAGTTTGCATTTTGATGCAAGCCTACCCAGGCTACATCCATACCATAAATTTAAAACATTAGTATGCCACTTTAGTCATTTCTTTTCTCAAAGTATCCTGGAACTGTAGTTTGTTAAAGGTGCTGAGAGTTGTTTGGAAACCACTATTCCTCTTACAGAGCCGGGGTGCCAACTTGAATAAAATATTGGGAATGCAGATAAGCCCCACACCGCATAACTGATCACATGATGCCGTGCATGCACACCATTTGAATGACAATGCCCATCAACTTTGTGGGGGCCAGCCGCCTCAAATATTTTATGGGGGGGAGGCCCCTTGGCCCCTGGGAGTTGGCTCCTATGTCACAGAGCTGCAATTCCAAGAATGGTTTAACAATCATTCAAATACCCAGGGAACTCTGAGAATTTTACCTCCCTTAGGGCTGGGGCCCCAGTTCACACTTCCCAAATCAATACTTGGGCCAAAATGCTGCTATTGCTCACAATTCAAATTTCCAGATTTTGTGAGAGATAGCAGTTCTTCAGTCAAATAATGCATGCAAAAATGAGAAAGTGCATATTAGAGGAAAGTGTACATTAATCAAATATGCCTACAAAAATGCATACAACAGAGCAATGAACATTAGAATCTATACACATTTTTGTGAGAGTTGCATCTATCCCTCCTCAAGAAGCCTGGTGTTGTTGCCCAAGCATAACGAGCTTCTTAAGAGACACTTCACTGAGCTCTCCCGCTTTCAGAGATAACGCAGATGGTAATTGCAGAGAGGGTCTTTTCAGTGATGGCACCACATTTATGGAACACTTCTACTGTACACTCCAACTGTTCCTGTTTACTAGCTCTTAATATAGAGTTTGAGAACTCTTACCCTCCATTGGATGTTTTGGGCATCCAATTCACACACACACGCGCGCGCACACACACACACACACACCATGCAGCATGGCTAATAGACAGGGATTTTGAAAGCCCTAGTACAGCAACATCTTGAGGGCCACAGGTTCCCCAGCCCAGATCTATTCTCTGATCCCTGTTCCTGAAAAACCACTGTCCCTATTTTGTCCATATCTGAGAGATGCCCAGTTAAAAGTGATTGTAACTTGCTAGATGTGCCATTCTTCAGGGATCATAGAAGTTAAGTCTCTGAATGGGGTGGACATGCACCTTGGCTCCAGTGTGAATGCAGGTGCAAATGAAGACACACAAACTCTAAGGCGTCATGAAACACATCAGTTGCAACTTCACACTCTGTAGCTGTTGTGGTACATTTTGAAATACTCATCAAATGCCAAAGGATGCATTCTATTTTCTAGTGTGTATTAATGTACAATATAATGTTTTTGAGTACTTCTGATATGAAATCATCATCAATGTACTGTAATGTAATGTAATGTAATGTAATGTAATGTAATGTAATGTAATGTAATGTAATGTACTAAACACTTCTGAAAACCAGTTGCTGGAAACCTCAGAATGGAAGTGTGCTCTTCTGCTTGTGTCCTGCTTTGAGGATTTCCCACAGGCATTGGTTTGGCCACTGTGAGATGAGAGTGCTGGACTAGATGGGCCATTGAGCTGATCCAAGAGGCTCTTCTTTATGTTCTTATTCCTTGCATCAAGGCACAACTTTTATTTTGCAGGTAGCCAAACTATGAGGAAGGCGTGAACTTTATATTTTGCTGGCACAGGGGGTGAGGGAAGCACCATGGACTTGGCACAATTGACTTATGATTGGTACATATTCCAAAGATAAATTTTTGGAAGGGCTTAACCAACAGTTGGTGTTATCTCTCATGTTCCTGCCTTGGAAATGTCAAGTTGTCTTGGTTACTGCATAACAAGCTGTGCTGAGCTCACAAGGAAGTGAAAGTTGCCATCAATTTCCTTTAAACGCTAGATGAAATGGCCTTCACCCAGGGCATGAGTTAGTGGCACTGATGTCCCATTGAACCAATGCTAATTGTTTGTCACAACTAACTTAAGTTCCAATGGTTTCAATGGGAGTTTTGCAGTAAGGCCTCTCTTCCTACCAGAGGGGAGGTGTTGTGAGTGGGAGCCGGTCCCGCATCAGCAGGGGGGCATATTCGGCCCCCTGTGTCACTGTCCTGGCTGCTGTGCCCCGCCCATCAGGCCAGCCAATAGGGCTGGCTGGGGGGCTGGGTTGAGCTGCATTCAAGCGGCCACGGCAGCCCCGTGTCCTCACTCTGCTGCCCGGTGCAGCTGCGTTTGGTCATCCTGACATCCTGATCATTCAGCTTGGGGAAAATGACTTGGCCTTCAAAAAAAGCGTGGACTTGTTATTAAACATAAAAAAGGACTTATATGAACTTACTACTCTATTGCCCGAGTCAACTTGTTCTGGTCCTCCCTTCCGAAGAGGAGAGTTTGGCATGGTAGTCATTGCCCTGTGGCCATTGACAAATCCAGGAAACTCTTGAATCGTGTGGTGGCCCACATATTGTGTTACATTAATGGCCATGTGATCAAGCATGCTAACATCAGGTTCAGCGACACGGCTCTGTTTCAAGATGATGGTGTTCATTTGTCTGATCTAGGCAATGACGTGTGGTTGGCCGATATCATCAGTAGCATTAGGGATTGGTTGCAGCTGTGAGGGTATTTGGCGGTGAGCCTCTTCGGCTCGGGTGGTGGTTAGGCATTGGAATATGTATCGTGTGTTGGAGGGCAGGTTGTGGCCATCACCTACCCCTCCCCTTGTCGGGTATTCCGTTAAAGGAATCTGGCGGTTGTGGATCCTGTCGGATGCCCTGCTGGTGGCTAGGCCATGGCACGACCGCTGGTGACATCAGGGGAAGCTTCCATGTGTATTTGCATCAACAAGCTCCTCCCACTGGGTGTTAACCTTCAAATGACTCCCCGCTGTGCAGGGTGGGCTCATGTATAGATTGTTTGATCCAATGCCTCTCACATGCTGTAACTAATAAAGTTGTGGCCTTATTTAGCCCCTTAACCTAAAATACATGTGTCCTTGTGTCATATTTATCCCTAAGCGGGTGGCGGGTCCTCGACTCACAAACTTCATTACCCTTATAGACAAATTCATAGAGCATTCGGATACCCAGGAGCCTTGCTGGAAATCACAAGTGAGAGGAATACTTCTGTGCTCATGTCCTACTTGGAGAGACTTCTGGTGGACTACTTGAAGAATAGGAATGACACCGCTATTCTTATGTTATTTTTAAAATATAGGTCCAACCTAATGGCTATTTTTTTAGCACCAGATTTCATTTCAAGCTGAATTTGGGGCCACATCCACACCAGACATTTAAAGCACTAAGACACTACTTTAACAGGCAAGGTTTCCCCCAAAGAATCCTGGGAACTGTGGTTCATTAAGAGTGTTAACAGTTGTTGGGAAACACCACTAGGCCTGTCACAATTATCAGAGTGATTTAACCATCAAGGTTTCCAACCCCAGGAAACTCTCAGCACCTTTAATGAAATATGGTTCCCATGTTTCTTTGGGGAAAGCCTTGGCTGTTTAAAGTGGTATCACAGTTCTTTAAATATATAGTGCAGTTGCAGCTTGGGAGACTTGAGAGAAACTTCTTAGGAAATTTTGAAGAAATAAAGAGAAAACAATAAATCAGAGGAGTTATTCATAGAATTGTAGAGTTGGAAGGTGCTGAGAGCGTCATCTAGTACAACCCGCTGCAATTCAGAAATATTTTGCCCAATGTGGCTTTCAAACCCACAACCCTGAGATTAAGAGTTTCTACCAACTTGAGTCCAACCCATTGCAATGCAGGAATCTCAACAAAAGTATCCAAAACCTCACCTCCAAAGAAGGAGAGTCCACCACCTTCTGAAGATGTTCATTCCATTGATAACAGCTCTTCTCTTCAGAAAGTTCTTTTGCTGTTTAATCAGCAGAGAGCCCAGGCATTTCTCATGATGTTTGCTTGTCTCAGAGATAACACATGGAGTGGGAGTTGAGATAGGCTCTGTATACACATTTCATGCTGGCAACATGTAAAGAGTGTCTACTTATATAAACCCTATGCAAACTGGACCTTTATCACATGTGGGTCAGAAAAAGTTGGATCCTTTTTGTGGGGTTCCCCTAGACATCTGCTTGGCTACCATGAGAACAGGATACTGGACTGAACGGGCCACTAGCCTGATCTATCAGAGTTTTCTTGTGTTATAAAGGTCCAAGAGGTATGATCCTGACACTGTCCTCCAAGTGTCCATCTCTACCTGGAACGAATACATGATTTTATTTATTTATCTATATTGAGGCTGATTAAAGTTCACTGTATCTCCCAGAGTCTCTCAGATTGGGAAAGAGAACACATATTAAAGATGACATGCAATAATTTCAATCTGTCATGAAATATAAGCTCCCTAAAGGAACATGAGTGACTAAATCCACAGGTCTTGTTCCTTGATAGTCTGGGTACTGGCCAGAACCACATATGTATATACTAATTCTAGACTAATTGGGTTGCTAACAATTTCACCAGACAGCAAGAGCACCCATTATCCACTCAAGTAACAGCCAATTAGTTTGACACCACTTTCGAAATTTAAATATCACTAATTAAATGCTCTAATAGAAACAACAACAAAAAACCCTTTTTATACAAATTATGCAGAATTTAAGCCAAAAATGGAATGAAGCTCACACAGAGTTGCCAATGGAATGGTCAACTGGGATTTGCACTGGGAAAATGGTTTTAGTATTAGAATCTGGATTAAACTGGAGTAGCCAAAGTGCTTATTTGAATTACTCTAGTTTTCCTGAAAATATATTACCTGCGTTAATATATATACACACACACACAGCCCACCCCCAGAGTCCCTATTTATCATAGCAGTTGTTAAAGGGGGCAGGGATATTATTAAAATATTGCTTAATTTATCAAAATTACACAGTAATTTTGTTGGTTTCACAGAATGAGAAACAACTAAAATAGTATTTGTTGGCATAAAAGTTAATTGGATTTACAGCTTTACTTAGAAGTAAGTTGGAGCCTAATAGGTACATCCTTGTGCAAATTAATTGAAACAAACAATGTAGTTTATTGTACAAAACTCACATATACATGTACAAAATTCACATATACGTACATTAATAACGGATATGACCTCCACTATTTTTAAGCAGCATTTGAACACAGTTTGGCATGGAGTCTACTAGTTTTGAACAGTCACTGTTGATTTTTGGATCTCTGTACCACACATGAATAGGTGCCTGAATGAGCTTCTCCATAGTCATACAGTCAACATCACAGAGGTGACTTTTGCATATAACCCACAAATTCTCAAAGGGATTTACGTCTGGGGAATTCCCTGACCAATCAAGTACCTGTATTTGCTGCTCTGTCATGAATTTCTTCACCACTTTTGATGTGTGACAGGGGGCTAGGTCATGCTGCAATATCGCAGTCCCGTCAGGATACCTCTTTTCCAGCTCTGGAATAACTCTATTTTGTAGAACCTCAATATATTGTGGCCAGTGTATGATTCCTTCTATTGGCTGCAGGCTTCTGACACCATAATGATCAACTGACTTTCCATGTTTGTTTTGAGTACAGGATTACGAGTAAGATAGAAAACATGCTTTGTTACAATTAATTTGCACAAGGATGTAGGTAGGTAGGTGGGTGGGTGGGTGGACTGATAGATGATAGAATCTGTTTCACTGCTTAAAAAGTTGCTATCATTCTTTTGCAACTTTGTCAATAGCCCTTCTGAACATGCCAATAATGCACTGGACAGGAAAATTTAGGCTGCTCCCTTGAGTTTCCACACTATGAGGGCTACCATCTGGGATTTCATCCAGTGGGACATGCAGGCATCCAAGATGATGACACATTTAATTAGGGTTCCTTTAAAATTAAGTTGTTTATGTATCTGATCCCCATCTCCCAAACTAATGTTCAGTTCAGTAATAATAATGATATAGGTATCAGAACATTTACACTTCCTGAATACTCTGGTGCAGTTCTCAGTTTTAAAAATGTCTTTAAAAACTTGGACTAATTCTGCTTCCTTTCACTTCAAAGGTTTGCCAAATTTGGGGTGGGGGCATTTTGGCTGATTTCCCAAATCTAAACAAATAAGGAGGGCCAAATTAATTTGGGAGAGATCTATAGTGATTTGGTGAACAGGCTTAAAATTGGAGACTGAGAGGAATGACATTTAGCTTCTAAACAAAAACAAAAAAAACCCTTCATTTGAGTCCCCCATTCTTTAAGTCGAATAATGGGCATTCAGTACAGCTTTATTCAGAAGCAAAGCATTTTGCTTTCTTGAGATGAAAACCACCTTCCTTGTAAGACATCCAGGTGTGTGATTAAGCTTGTTCACACATTGCAATGATGACAAACATAGGAGCCAACTCTTAGGGGCTGACTCTAGGAGTTTTGACACACACCCCCATAAAATATTTGAGAGGTGTGCGTCCCAAATTGATGGGCATTGCCATTCAAATGGTGTGTGTATGCCGTGTCTTGGGATCGATTATGCAGGGCGGGGCTTGCCTGCCCCCCATGCTTTATTCAAATTGGCACCCCTGCAAATAGGTATAAACTTCATTTTCATGTGAAACAATGCTTGTATGAAGGAGTGTATACTTGCTGATTTGTACAGCTCAGCTTCTGTGTTCACAGTTTCACAAGTTGAATGCACATTGGCTATTACATGCAGATAATCATTTGAGTGTGCAGCTCAGCTATTTGAGTAAACCGGCATAAAGATTATCCACTGGTTGAGTATAATGTGTGAGCACCCATTTTGTTTCTTGGACCAGGGCTTCCAGAAGTCACTATGTTATGTCCTACATCTCAGGCTTTCTGTCTGCACTGGAAAATCTGCCAGGATGAGCTCTGTGCTTTGATGGTACCATCTAAGATACGGTAAAAGGTAAAGGGACCCCTGACCATTAGGTCTAGTCGTGACCGACTGTGGGGTTGCAGCGCTCATCTCGCTTTATTGGCCAAGGGAGCCGGCGTACAGCTTCCAGGTCATGTGGCCAGCATGACTAAGCCGCATCTGGCGAACCAGAGCAGCGCACGGAAATGTCATTTACCTTCCCGCCGCAGCGGTCCCTATTTATCTACTTGCGCTTTGATGTGCTTTCGAACTGCTAGTTTGGCAGGAGCAGGGACCGAGCAACAGGAGCTCACCCCGTTGCGGGGATTTGAACCACTGACCTTCTGATCGGCAAGTCCTAGGCTCTGTGGTTTAACCCACAGTGCCACCCGCGTACCAGCCTACCTAAACATTGGTTAGGTGACCCAAGGACTATACCCCACCGCATTGGGACTTACATACTTCTAGTCACAGAGCTTTCAGTCTGATTAATGTGTCTCTGGTGTGAGGCCACAGGCAACTGCCCTGAAGTCCCAGAGGCAACCCAGAAGCCAGACTCCTATCCAAACGCAACAACCTCAATTGATGATTCTACACAATTCCTTTAATCTTCAGGGTTCTTGGTATTCATAATTTTAAAAGTGTGATTAATAATTCTGCAGTCTTTATTGTAGAAAGCAGTTTCTTCTTTTCATTCCATCCATTCTGCCTCCATTTTCAAAAAGCATGATTTAAGGCAAATGGCAGCTCCTCCTTTGTATTCAACATTGCACAGGTGATGATCATAAAAAATTCTCCTATAGGCGGATTCACAATGAAGACGCCTGTACAATAGATCAACTTATTGTTGTCTCTGCCACATCTATCGTGCTGACAAAAATGCTATTAGCCATATGGGCACGTTTAGTCTCATCACAGTGGAAAAAAGAGCATCTTCTTTCAACAAACTTGCATTCTTATGGATGGTTGATCATAAATCATCAGTAGTTTAACCTGTGCTAAGTATTAGTGGTAAAGAGTTTTTAATGGCTGCCTTTGCAATGATGGGTACGTCTTCTGTTCTCACTCTTATTCTGATTTTAAGGTTTTGAATTGACACCTGTTCTTCTTTTCTTCTACAGTGGACCTTCGAGTTACGTACCACTCTAGATACGTAACTTTCGGGTTGTGAACGCGGCCAACCCAGAAGTGTATACTTCTGGGTTTCGCTGCACGTGCACGTGCAGAAGCGCTCTGCACACCGCACGCATGTGCAGAAGCACTCTATTGCTCCATGTGCGTGCACAGAAGTGGCACCTCTAGTTACGGACTTTTCAGGTTAAGTATGGACCCCCAGAATGAATTTAATTCATATACAGAGGGTCCACTGTAGTGAGGGAAAACTCAGGAGAACAGTGGAAAATCTGGGAGGTGATAGAAAAGGAAAAGCTCAGCACAACAAGAATAAGAACTCCCTTGATTCATGGGTAGTTTTGACAGAAGATTGTCACCTCTCTTCTTGTCAGTCTCTTCTTTTTCTTCATAAAAATCACCTTACACATGTGTGTCCCAAGAAGATGTACAAAATGTAATAAAAACAGCTGAAAATAGTAGCAGATGAATTTAAAACTAATGTAGAGACCCAACAGGGAAACTTTGCTGGAACAAAAAAGGCCTTCAATTATTTCCATAAACTTCAGCTAGTGGTTGCCTATCATATTTGGGCAGGAATGGACAAAACAGGGCAGCCACACTAAAAGCCCTGCTCTGAGTTACTTCAGAGTGGACTACTGATATCTTTGGAACTTGTAGGAGAAGCTGTAAGTGAGAAGGTAGCCCTTATGTCAGGTGATCTCATCTTCAATCCAGGGTTGCAAAGCAAGAACTATTCTGTAGGGCTGCCCTTTCCTCTCTTGTAGGCAAAAATAGGAACCTCTGGAATTTCAGCCAGTACACCTGAAGTACCAGTACTTCATTCTGCCAAAACAAATTCTCTTTCTTTGGTTACTTGGGGTGGTGGTGGTGTTACATACCACATTATCTTTTCACATTGCAGTAACCAGGTTCTAGCATGTGGGGTGCTGCCACCCGCCACCCCCCCAAGCAACCTACTTCTTATAAATGGTTCTTTGGGGGACCTTATACCAGTCAGCAGAGAGAGGAAGAAACCCTGGGTGACAAATGCTGATGAGTAGGGAACAGAGGTGAGGGATTGAAGTACAGTGTAGTGCAGTAGCGATGGCAGGGACACTGACGGAGGAAGAGGGGGGTGGGGGGAGAGCACCGCCCCTGGCAGCGCAATCCCCGTGGGGTTCCATCGCAACTGCCTCCCCGCCCATGCTGGGTGCCTTGCCCCTGCAGGCGGTGTGCAATGCCCCCAGAACGCACTGCCCCTGTGGGCGGCGCGCCCTGCTCTCAGGACGTGCGTCCCACCCCTTTGGGCAGTGCGCCCCGCCCCTGCCAGCAAGAAGCTCCACCACTGGGCAGAGAAATCCACCCTAAGCAATCACAGAAGCAGAATAGCATCAGTTTGCATGTTCACTTGCGGTCTGGAACAGGAATCAAGCAAGTGAATTCAGTACGCACTATTGTTGTATTTTTTAATCTGCAAACAGTACATAATTGATGACTCCATCACCCTCATCACCCACATTTCCTTTGTGTTGAAGCACATATTTGACAGCAAGACAGCGAGATGAATAATAGTTTTTGAGTAGAAGGTGAATTGCAGCCAAATGGAAACAGTGCTGACTGTGACGTATGCAGGTTGGAACAGACCTTTGCTAACCTTTGCATCCCTTCTGCTCAATGCCACTAAGGTACCTTTCTGTCCATAGTCACAGTGTACCATGATTTCCCGTTGCCTGCATTGAAGGCTGGACTGCCAGTCAAGCTGGCTTCTGTATGTGGAACAGTGAGGGTGCCATCTTGTCATTTGCAAAAAGTCTCCAGCTGGGTCTAGTTGCCAGCTAGAGTGACTAGAAAATTGGCAACTCCAAGCAGGTCAAAATATGCTCAGTAAGAAAAAAATGACTTTAAAACTTCCAGAAAAGGAAACATAAAAGAGGCATTGAAAAAGATTTGACTCAAAGCATTGATTAAAATGCAGTACAGCATGTGAGCAGAGACATAATGGACACAAGGAGGGACATTATGGGGGAAATGTTGCGGGAAAATGAAAAAAGCGCAAAGTAAAATGGTATACAAATGGTGTGTCGGGGACAAGGGCACATTTTAAATGCACGGTGCTTTCATTAGGAAAACATGGTTTTCTGGTCTCCTTTAGAATTAAATCACCTTTGATTGAAAATGGAATTAGGGAAGCAGAGAGAGATTTATGCACTCAAGTTTCTTTCTTTCTTTCTTTCTTTCTTTCTTTCTAAAAGCTGGACTACTTTAAAAGCTGTTTGGTTGAAGCCCATTTTTTCTCCCTCTCATAATACTAATACTTGGAACCATCCAATATGATTGAACATTTGAAGAATCAGGACAAACAAAAGGAATTACTTATTTCTGCAGTGCACTATTAAACTATGAACTTTGCTTCCACATCATGTAGCAATGGCCACCAACTTGGGTGGTTTAAAAGAGGAGTAGACAAATTCATAGAGAATAAGGCTAGTAACGGCTACAGCCATGATAGCTAGGTCAGAGACGGTATGCTTTTGACGACCAACTTCTGGGAAAGCCTTAAGCATCTCAAGACCTCAAGAATGACCTCTCTCCATATGAACCGACCTGGTCTCTGAGATTATCATCTGAGGCCCTTCTTCATGTGCCTCCTCCAGAAGAGATCTGGAGGGTGGCAGCATGAGAGTGGGCCTTTCTTCAGTGGCTCCCCATTTGTGGAATGCTCTCCCCAAGGAGTTTTGGCTACTGTCTTCATTATATATCTTTAGGCACCTGGTGAAAATGTATCTTTTCAACCAGGCCTTTGGCTGATTGATTTATGATGACCTATTAAATGTGTTGTGTGTATTTATATTGTAATTTTATGTTGTGAACAGTCCTGAGATCTGCGGACGAAGGCCAATATACAAATTTAATTAATTAATTATTATTATTATTAATAATGTTTAATAATAAACCATTACAAGTGGGAAGAGTGCTGTCCTACTTGTGGGCTTCCCATTGGGACATCTGGTTGGCTACTGTGAGAATGGCATGCTGGGATATATGGGTCTTTGGCTTCATCCCACAGGGCTCTTGTGTTCTAATTTATATAAAGACTTGGGACCGAATTGTCAAAGTCAATGGAATGCCCACTTCACTGAAGAACTGGAACTAGTACAAGGAAGTGGCTTTTTCAAAGCACCAGCAGGCAACCACTTCTACATTGACTTCAGTTCCAAGCAACCTCTGCACATCAGGCATGCCATGGAGTGAGCATGAACATGAGACAGTGAGGAACTTTGCTAAGTGAAACTGCTACAACATGATGAAAGGGAGGGGGATCTTTACCATCACTTTATGGGGTAAGGGGATAGTACTTATTCCCTACTCCAAGCAGCCTGCAGCTGGCTGTGTATGCCTTGATTATTTTAACAAGGATGTGTAGGAGTGGTTGACTATGTGCAAACCAGGATGGGGAGCCTGTGGCACTCCAGATTTTGTTGGACTCTAATTTGCATCGTGACTGACCATTAGCTATGCTGGCTGGTTCTGATGGAAGTTAGCATCCTACAATATGTGAACAGGTTGCCTATCCCTGGTGTAAATATATATCTCAAACAAAGCCTTCCCATTTACTACTTTCCCCTGCATTAATTAGCTGTTAATGGGAATTGTTCTAGTCCCTTGTCTTCTCCCAGAAAGGTTGGCTATCTGGCAGGTTGGGCACATGACTTTTCTGTGCCTGGGTGGTGGCAGCCATGTTTTTCACACTACAGTCTGTTTGCCTGTCTCCCTCCCTCTCTGTGTTTCCTTTCTTCTATATAGGACATATCTACACTGCAGTTTAATGGGGAATTCTCTCTTGAACATAGTTTTGTTTATTTTGTTTATTTAAATTATTGATATCCCACCATTCTCAAAGTGGAAAACAAAAACTACATGGTGCAGGGTGCAGTTCTGTAGTTTGTTGTGGAAGGAACGTATCCTTCAGCATGCAATCTAAAACATTATTGTTTGGTAGGTGTTCTTGACGTAACTGCCACAAATTGTGTCCTCCCTATATAGATTGATGAAGGGACTGCTGGAGAAACGAGCTAAGAGGATGGGACATTTGGCAAGTCCGTTCACCCCCTTATGGGGCCGGCAGTATTGCGGGTGCACCCCAGGCCTCTCTTGAAAACCAGCCTATCAAAGGCCGGATCCTATTCCTGCCATCAAATGGGCCAATGGCAGCGGAGGGTGGTGGGTGTTCCCCTGGGCACAAGGCCAACTGACCAATTGCTGCTGTTCGCACCACACTCCGGGGAAGTTTAATTGCCTAGCCTGCAGGCCCTTTCAGCCTCTCTCTCGCTAGACAGGGGCTAGGGCCATACCACTCCTCCAATGGGGACTGTTTGGGGGATACCCCAATTTGATGTAGGTCATAGGTCATTCCCACCCTGCTGGCTTCACTCTTAGAAACACTCCCAGTGGCTGATGGGAGTGATGTACGCAGTTGCTTACCATAATGCCAATGGCCAAACCTCACATCTGTAACCAATAAAATTGTGGCCTTATTTGATCCCCAAAACCAAGCTGCCATATGTTGTCTAGTTATTCGCACCTTAGGGAACAGGGTGGTCATGGGGCCTCAATACGCAAACCACTGTGGAAGGATGTGTGGATCCAGAATTGGCTTCCACAGTCACTTACAGATTCACTGTTAAGACTGTGTTTATGAAAGACAATCTTACTCAGCCATGAGTGATCACCAAAGAGAAGAGAGAGTGGTGCAAATGGAGGTGGAAGCCTCATGTGCAAGCAGATTTCAGAGAAGCTGTCAAAGGCTCATTTCCTTCCACAGAAATAATATTAAAACATTTGGTGATACTCAACGTTTGTGATATTCAAAGCAGAACAACTGAAAATTATCAGCTAAAGTTTATTGCTTTCAGTGGGTCTGGTTTCAGCATGACTTAGTTGGATAAGTAACATATTCATTCATTTAAATGGGTCTAATCTAAGTATTGCTATCATTATCCGTTATGTCTATATTCTGTTGCTGTTACATTGAGATTCTCAAATACCAATCTGACTCCAAGTTGGCATGGATGAGTTTTGGTCAATTGGAAATTTTAAGAAAACAACCCCAACTGGACTGAAAATAAAAATAAGTACACAATTAGCTTTTAGATTTTTAAATTCTCCAAATTTTGCAATACAGCTCTCAGATAAAAAAATTTTAAAAATAGAAAAAACATAGAGGTGTATAAAGGTAAAGGTAAAGGTACCCCTGCCCATACGGGCCAGTCTTGACAGACTCTAAGGTTGTGCGCTCATCTCACTCTAGAGGCCGGGGGCCAGCGCTGTCCGCAGACACTTCCGGGTCACGTGGCCAGCGTGACAAGCTGCATCTGGCGAGCCAGCGCAGCACACGGAAACGCCGTTTACCTTCCCGCTATAAAGTGGTACCTATTTATCTACTTGCACTTAGGGGTGCTTTTGAACTGCTAGGTGGGCAGGAGCTGGGACCGAAAGACGGGAGCTCACCCCGCCGCAGGGATTCGAACCGCCGACCATGCAATCGGCAAGTCCTAGGTGCTGAGGTTTTACCCACAGCGCCACCCGCATCCCGCTGAGGTGTATACTTTAGGGTTAAAACATGTATTTAGAAATGTGTGCGTTGAAATGAAATATGGACTTAAATATATGTTTTGTGATAAAATATATAAATATGTACCGGTAATGTTTTTGTACAGTTTATTTTAACCACAGATAAATTCATAAATAGGTCAGGTAAAAGGTAAACGTAAAGAACCCCTGGACAGTTAAGTCCAGTCAAAGGCAACTATGGGGTGCGGTGCTCATTTCGCTTTCAGGCTGAGGGAGCCTGTGTTTGTCAGCAGACAGCTCTCCAGGTCATGTGGCCAGCATGACTAAACTGCTTCTGGAGCAATAGAATACTATGATAGAAACCAGAGCACATGGAAATGTTGTTGACCTTCCCACTGCAGCGGTACCTATTTATCTACTTGCACCGGCGTGCTTTCAAACTGCTAGGTTGGCAGAAGCTGGGACAGATCAATGGGAGCTCACCCCATCGCACAGAATCAAACCGCCAACCTTCTGATCGGCAAGCCCAAGAGGCTCAGTGGTTTAGACCACACTGCCACTTGTGTCCCTTTAAAGGGGTCAGGGCAGACCTGTGAATAATATGCAAAAACTGACATGGATTGAGAATGTATCAGACCCTCCATCCCCAATCATTATTGCTTAATTTCAGCAAGTCTGCAGCCTCAGGCAGTCCCAGACTGTTCATCGAGGTGTTGCTGAAACAAAGTTAAATTGTGTATATTTTTTCTTAAATGTTGAGAGCAACAAAAAGTATTTTGATAGAATAAGGGCAAATCTTTGCTGTGATTCATGTCGTTATGCATAAAATCACAATACGCTCTTTGATCTCTTTTCAAACACTCTGTCCCTTGTTTTTCTTTTTCTTTTCTTTTTGTTTTGTTCTCTCAGCAAAAATAACAATGAAATAAACATTCAGGGGGGAATACAAAATGTTCTCCACCTTCCCAATGCGTTTGAGTTTTATTTTACTTGCTGGTGATCTCTGTATGCTTTCCCCACTGATTTCTAAACTGATTTCAAATATTAAGAGTCTCAACCTTTACCAACTGAGCTCTCTCTATGTTTGGTACATTATTATCCCCGTATAATTATGTACTACTACTACTGCTACTAAGTATCCAGAGATGGGAAAATACTTAAAAACAGGGAGAGGTGGACCCACCATTAGTCATACCATACTTACATCCAGACTACATCAGGAAGGGCCACAGCACAGTGACAGAGTTACAAACTTGGTGGACCAGGGGAAGGCAGTGGACATAGCATATCTTTCAGTAAGGCTATTGACAAAGTCCCCCATTATATTCTTGAAGAGAAGCTGGTAATATGTGGACAGGATGAAGTAATTGTTAGGTGGATTTGTAGCTGATTGGCTGACTGAACTCAAAGATGGTTCCTTGTCATCTTGGAAAAAAGTGACAAGTGGGGTGCCGCAGGGTTCTGTCCTGGGCCTGTTGTTGTTCAACATCTTCATAAACAAATTGCATGATGTAATTGAGGGGATGCTCATCAGATTTTCAGATGACACCAGACTTTGGGGGGGGGGGTAGCTCATGCTACAGAAATCAGAATTGGGATTCAAGATGGCCATAAGAGATTAGAGAACTGGGCTGAAAGTAACAAAATGCATTTCAATAGGGACAAATGTCAAGTTCTACACTTAGGCAGGAATATCCAGTTCCACAAATATAATATAGTGGACACGTGGCTTGCCAATGGTATGTGTGAAAAGAGTTTGGGATCTTAGTACAGTAGACCACAAGCTTAACATGAGTCAACAGTGTGATGCAGCAACAAAAAAGCTAATGTTATTTTAGGTTGCATCAACAGAAGTATAGTGTTCTGATAAAGGAAAGTTCTAATACAATTCTATTCTGCCTTGGTCAGACCACACCTGGAATACTGTGTCCAGATCTAGGCACCAAAATGTATGAACAAGCTGGAACATGTGCGGAGGAGGGCAACCAAGATGATCAATGATCTCGAAACCAAACCTTATGAGGAATGGCTGAAGGAGTTGGGTATGTTTAGCCTGGAAAAGAGGAGACTGAGTGGAGATATGATAGCCATCTTCAAATATTTAAAGGGCTTTCACATGGAGGATTGAACAAACTTGTCTTCTGCTCCAGAGGCTAGGACCCAAACCAACAGCTTCAAGTTATAAGAAAGCAAATTCTGACTAAACATTAGGAAGCACTTTCTGATGGTAAGAACTGTCCAGCCGTGGAACAGACTCCAGAAGGTGGTGGACTCTTCTTCCTTGGAGGTTTTAAATGAGAGGTTGGGTGGCCATCTGTCATGGATGCTTTTGTTGAGATTCCTGCATTGCAGGGGGTTGGACCATATGACCCTAAGCATCCCTTGAAACTCTACAATTCTAAGCTTCCATGATAAGTGCAGCATGTGTGTATGTTTGGTGGACCCTTTAGAGTTCTTTTCATTGCTTCAAAAGAATGTACAAGGGCTTAAATGGGGGAGGCAAGCATGCACAAAATGTCAGCCATCCATTCAGTGCCAACATAGATGTTGAATGCATCTTTTTTATCCCCAACCTTACTACATTTAATAAGGAGGTAATAAGGGGTCTTTTAAGCTTCTTAGTTACCAGATACCCTGATAACACAAGGCTCCCAATCAAAGTGAGGTTTGTAAAACTGCAAAAACGGAGTCATCTTGCACAGGCAGACGGGACTTCCCATCACAAATGGTCCTCTGGATCCTAGCCATTATTATCATGATGAGCTATTCAAATGTGGAATTGATGGGTTCTGGAATAGTCAAATATGACATCACTAGTTAACAAATTATAAATTGAGCAAATTATCAGGAGTCACCTGAGATTCACTGAGGGATCTCCAAGGGAATGAATTTGAAGTTGAGTGTTCATTAAAAATAATGAAGACTGAAATTTGGATTGCAAAGCTGAATGTGTTTTGGTCTATATATGTAACATACCAGCATGCTGGAAAGAGAAAGCAGCTCATAAATAGCATACGGGTTTTTTTTAAACATCTCAGCACGTCCATCATCTTTTCAAAAAGTGGTCTTGATGCCATGGCAAAATCTTAATGGATCCAGAAATAATTGAATTCTTGCCTTAATACATATGGACTAATTTGAAAGCTCATTATTTATTTGGCAAGTATTTAGCATAACAAATTAATCTAAAATGACACATGAGAATAAAGGAGGTAAGTCAGAATGAATTCTGGAAAATGAGATTAAAGAGGGAAGAGTAAAATGCTCTGGATAATATTTTATATATACAGTGCAAAGAACTCTTGGCATGAGGTTTCCAATGGCTATGCAGGAATGTATGGAAAACCACATATAGGGAAATACATCTAGTACAATTGAAGCCCTGGTCAAGTGTTTGCCCCCTGTGATTACAGCAGGAGTGGGGTGGTACAGCTTGAGGAGATGATTCACAACAAAGTGCTTTACAGCTCGGGGCCATATTCCCTACTGGGCAATGTTTCACGGACCACATACCTAAGGTGGGCCTGACCAGAGGCAAAGGTGGGAGGTGTGCATTTGTAAGTATACTGCTTTCTATACACCTTTACCACTCTGTTCTCCTTCCTAACAAGCAAAAGATATTATCAGAATTCAAGGCCACATTCCAGCCAGTTGGGGTGCAAAGAAGGCCACTCAGGGTGCTGCCTGGGGAGAGTTTCAAGGGGCACATTTTCTCTCTGAGCCCGAGGTTTCCAAACCTCAAACCCTATGTTGTATTCCATCCCTTGGTTCTGTCACCCTCCATGTGGTCTGGGACTGGGGGGGGGGCAGGTGGTGGCTCCTTACTAGACACTCCCCCTTGAATGTTTTCACCTGGCTAGAAAGTTTCCTTTCTATATGTTTCTTGCCTGCCCAGCTGGAAGCTAGAGAGGGATGAGTGTGTCAATTAACATTTCCTACTGCACCCACTGTTGCTTGTGGTTCTGCCTAACCAGTGTTATGTGGCTGCTTTTCAAGCTCTCACCTGATAGCTTAATGATGCTTAAAGCAATTGACCAAAATGACAGATGGAAAATAAACATGTTCTCCGGGGTTTTTTGTTTTGTTTTTTGAACTGGGAGAAAGAAAGGGTGAGTGAGGAAAGGGTATGCCTACAAATAAATAGCAAACAATGTTTGTGTCAAAGGAGAGGGGAAGAAAATATGAGGAAGGACCATAGCACAATGGTAGAGCATCTGAGTTGCATGCAGAAGGTCCTAGCAACTTTTTCCTGAAACCCTGGAGAGCATCTACAAGTCAGTGTAGGCCACCTTTTCTCAACCTTGGGTCTCCATATGTTGTTGAACTACAACTTCCAGACCAGTGGACCTGCTAGTTAGGAATGATGGAAGTTGTAGCCCAACATCTGGGGACTCGAGGTTCAGAAAGTCTGCTGTAGGCAATGCTGAGCTTAGATGGACCAATGGTGTGATTCAGTACAAGACAGCTCCTGTTTTTTCCTTTGTGTCTGGGAGTTGGGGTGGGAAAAGAGATAATGGTTCTATTGCTTTGGGTGAGCTCTTGCTAGTCCATTTCATTATCAAGCACCATACCACGTGGTACAGCTTGAGGAGATGATTCACAACAAAGTGCTTCACAGTGAGGTAGTGCTGTCAGATTTTAAATAAATAATAATATAATAATAATATCTTTATTGTCATTGCCCCCTCTCGGGGACAACGAAATTACTTAATTTTATCTTAGAAAATGGAAACAGTGGGTCTTGAGATATGCTTTTAACATATTTAAGAAAACCTTCCCCTTCAGCTCCAGGCAGAATTATTTATTTATAAAAAAAACCCACACCCACCCCCAATTTCACCATTTAGTAAACCAATATGACTTAAACTGGTTGGGTATCAGTCTGGCCAGGTAGCTGCAAAAGGAGGTGTTCAGTGCGCCTGCCTCCATTTGAAAGATAGCAATTCAGATATTGTTCAAAGAGAGCATTGGCAATGAAGCCTCCATGGAAGGGCCCATCAGTGCTATGGCATGGCTTGAACAACCAATGATTAATAAGGCTGGGTTGGAAATGATGCACTTCCACTAGTAATGGTATTTCAGAGGTCCGGTGCATACCAAGAGTCCCCCTATACCTGTGTGAGGAACATTTTTCATATCAAGGGACACATTCAATTCAGTGCAACCCCCCCCCCCCATGGGGCACATGCCATGGTGGGTGGAGCCATAAGCAGAAGTGGGTGGGACAATAAATGCAAATTTCCCCTTTGTACAGTAGGGGTCAATAGTCACAGCTGACAGGAATTTTTGATCAACACATCTGGAGGACATCAGGTTGGGGGAGGCAAGGTTAAAGCATTTCATGTGTTGTGCTAAATGCACATGAATGTCCATTCAATGTAATGAATGACATCCCACATGGTGTAGCAGTTATAGTGTTGTATTAGAACCTGGGAGTTTGAGGTTTGAGATTCCCATTCAGCCATGATGCTCACTGGGTAGCCATGGGCCAATCAGTGCTTCTCAGCCTTACCTATCTCACAGGGTTGTTGGGATTAAATGATGGTAGGGTCCGTATAGTTAAAGCTATGGTTTTCCCAGTAGTGATGTATGGAAGTAAGAGCTGGACCATAAAGAATGCTGATCGTCGAAGAATGGATGCTTTTGAATTATGGTGCTGGAGGAGACTCTTGAGAGTCCCTTGGACTGCAAGAAGATCAAACCTATCCATTCTGAAGGAAATCAGCCCTGAGTGCTCAGTGGAAGGACAGATCCTGAAGCTGAGGCTCCAATACTTTGGCCACCTCATGAGAAGAGAAGACTCCCTGGAAAAGACCCTGATGTTGGGAAAGATGGAGGGCACAAGGAGAAGGGGACGACAAAAGACGAGATGGTTGGGCAGTGTTCTCAAAGCTACGAACATGAGTTTGACCAAACTGTGGGAGGCAGTGGAAAACAGGAGTGCTTGGCGTGCTTTGGTCCATGGGGTTACGAAGAGTCGGACACGACTAAACGATTAAACAACAACAACAACAACAACAACAGCAACAACAGGGTTCTTTGAATCTAAGCACTATTTCCCAAACCGAATAATACCAAAACTGACTAGTAACATAACAGAGATTCTACAGTTTTCAAATATGCGCATGTTTCTTCTTTCTTGTTTTTTTATAAGTAATTCTGCATTTGTCAGTTCCCTCATTGCTGGAGCCTACTGATAAACTGTCTGCACAAGAAAGCCAGGCCTCTAGATTCCTAGATTTGTTATTTTTTAAGACAGACACATCCATCAAAGTTTCCAATTGTAAAAGCAAATGGACCCACTCACTAGCCAGCATGGTATACTGAGGCCAGCCGTGATCCACATTATGCAGACTGAGAAGTTAATCATGCTTGCTGGTTGTTTATAGCACAGAACATCTATATATCATCTGAAAAAGCCATACCTATATGGGCTGTTGCAATAATGATAGGAACAAATACCTATGCCTTTTACTGGACTCCTTTTCCAGGATTTCACATTGTATGCATTCTTCTACAGAATGCAACACTACCAGGGTTACATTTGCATTGCTAAGTCAAATGCTAGCAATGTATATTTGCATTGATTGGTGGGTTATTCCGTTTAGGGAAAATCACATTTCCATTTCCATGTGACATTGTCAGAGTCTCACCTCTTCTCCTGCACAGTCATTAGGACAGCTCCCCCCTCCCCCACTTCTAATAGGTGTTGCACATATTCACCCATCCACCCTGCTGGATTAAAACTGCAGTCGTATTTCACATCTTACACCTGAAAGGTTTGCTTTTAGACTGTGTAAGGGAAAGGGAAATTAAGCCTGGGCTGAAAATTCTTTCTGTTAAGGGAGCAATCCAACCCAACCACCTGCCAGCCCAGCAAGCCTTTGCAGAGTGAAGGAGCAACTGTCTTGCATACAGTGACCAGGGTGGAAGGTGTGTGTGTGTGTGTGTTTAGCAGGGGATGGGGTGCAGAAGATCACTGCACTAGCCTGTAAAACATTTGGAAATTCAATAGTGATCAAAATAAGGAAACCAAACAATATATACACCACCATGCAGAATAAAACCAACAAAAATCTGAGGCAAATTTAAAGACCTTGGCAAATTAAGAGAGATCTTCACCAGACACTGAAATGACACCAATGCAGATGCCAGGAAAGCTTATTTAGGGAGAGAATTCCAAAGCTCAGCACCATCACTGAAAAGAACCTATCCCTTTTAGCCACACAGGGCACCTCATTTGGTGGGGGCACTCAGAGAAGGGCCTCCAAAGCATATCTTGATTTAGCTACGTTGGGAGGGGTTGCCCCTCAGTTATCCTGGTCTCAAGCCATGAGGAGACTTAAATGACCAAAACCAGTACTGATGATTAGCAGGAGTAAGCAATGTCATGTCAGTGGCTTCCAAACCTGCTTCCAGATTGCAGGGGATCCCAGACCACCCCAAAAAACTCTGCTGGAACTGTGATGATGCAGTGGTGTTGCTAGGGGAGAAAGTGTTTCTTTGACACCATCACCATCAGAAAGTTGGCTTGATAGTCAACTCTAAGTAGGGATGGACAAACCTGTCAGGTTTCGTTTCTCTCTTTTTTCAGTCTTCATTTCCGTTCACCACGTTTCATTTTTAAAAACTCAAGCACATTTTCCACTTAATGTGTAAGCATTTTTATAGACCCCCCCCCATTATATTGTTTTGCAATCAATTTCCCCATATATATTGTATTGTTGTAAGTCATTTTCTGCCAACCCTTGGCTCCCCCAGTGTTTTTGGACTATGTCCCACCAGCCCCAGCTAAACTGATCAATAGCCTATGGTGGTTAGAGTTGTTGTCCAAAGAACCTGGAGGGCACCAGGTTAGAAGAGGCTTTCCTATTTTGTGCAACATGTGCATGAGAGCACAATCCTACTCTCACATCAACACTCACTCATTCGATGCAATGTCTGAATAGCTCCTGGAACCAATGTTAAGGTTGTTTGAGTTTTGGCCATTGTTCAAAAACTTAATGCCAAGGCTAACTAGAGTTGGTCAGTGTCGATACTGACCTTTAACGTCCTAAGTGGCCTTGGCCCAGTATACTTGAAGGAGTGTCTCCACCTCCATCGTTCAGCCTGGACACTGAGGTCCAGCTCCGATGACCTTCTGGTGATTCCTTCACTGCAAAACATGAAGGGAACCACTAGAGGACCTTCTCAGCACTGGCACCATCCCTCTGGAGCGCCCTCCCATCAGATGTCAATGAGATAAATAACTATACAACTTCTAGAAGACATCTGAAGGCAGGTTTTGAATATGTGATGTTTTATTATATTTTTATATGTGTTGGAAGCTGCTGGGGCAACCCAGCCAGATGGGCAGGGTATAAATAAATAGTAAAACTATTACTATTACTACTACTATAGCATCACACTAATATAGCTGGCTGAAACTGATGTAGTCTAAAACATCTGGGGGACTCCAGGTTGGCAAAAGCATGCTTTTTGCTGTTTTGTGAAAACTGCATTGCAAAATTCAGAGAAGTGTGAATTTCAAAGAATTCTTTCATTTATGTGTGTGATGGTTCAGGAAGTGTGAGTTAGGTAGATTCTCATCCAAATGCAAACTGAACAAATGCCTCACCCATCCCTAGCTCTTACCTGTTCTAGATTTGATTTCTGTTCACCCCCCGCCCCTTATTTGCCTTTTATGTATCATCCTCCCAACCTGCTCCTACTATGGAGATCAACTTCCTTTGATCAGAATGAGCCACTATTTGTGGGAATGAAAAAGGCATGGGCTAAAATTTAATTTGCAAACATTGGCAGCCTTTTTTTTAATTAATTGGAAATTAAAAGGTCAGATAAGACCACAACCTTTTCAGTAACTTGAAATCTATGTTGCTGACCCCCTGTGAAAGGTTTCTAGCTGGGAAAAATTATGAGAAAGATGCACATACATATAGCACATTGGATACTTTTCTGGTCTCTTGATATGAAGATTCCATTTCATGCATGAGCAATAATTTGAACTGGGGACATCAGTGACATATGACTAAGATTTCCCCACCACACTTCTGATAACATTTATGTGAACTAAAACATATTACTTTTTAATGTCAGAAGAGTTAACATTTTGTCACCAGGAACATTATTATCTGCTTTGCTCTTTTCACATTTTTCTTCCCTTCCACAAAGATATAAATTAACTCTGAAAATAGTCTTTCTGCCTCACCTGTCAATGGACCTCCCTCCCCTGGCTGGTCCAAGCATGCCTTCTAGCTATTTTCTTCGCAAATAAAATTAGGTCTTTCATGAAACTTGGATCTGGAATTTGGAGATTTGTCTTTCTGAGGAATTTTGTATTTTCTGATGAACAGTTTATCTCTGCCATCTAGATGGGACCCATGCATGACTCCATTTGCTTGGTGTGTGATTGCTCTCCCTTTTGTCCTGAGCTGGTATCTGGGAGATGGATGTGATTTGACCTGGAGCTTGGCCACAGTCCACAAGCTTCAAAATAATTACATCAAAGGATCTGAAGCTAATTCCAGGTTGAGCAGGCTGCACACTGCACCTTATACTCATCTTGGACCAGGAACCTTGTAATGTAAGAAAATGAGAAGGGATGGGGTTCCCCTCAGTCCTCATCCTCCCTCATCTCCAGTCCTTTGCTCCTGTCTCAGTGACATCTACACTGGATTGGTCATGTCTATGGCAGGATCCCCAAGGATGTGTTCCATGAGGGACTGGCTTCAGGCACCAGGCCTGTTGGCAGACCAATCTTTATTACAAAGATGTCTGCAAACATGACATGAAAGCTAGCAACATTAACCCCACTGTGTGGGAATTACTTGCAGACGACCACAGTGCCTGGAGACAAATATAGCTTAGGGGTATTTCTAGATTATGCTGTCACTTGATGCTCAGGTGGCCTCGGTGATGGGAAGGTCCTTCCATTTTAGGATTTAGGATTCCTACTGTAAAGAGCACTTAACATGTCTTTTGCAGATATGTACAACCCATCATGGCAAAGGTCAAAAAGGCAAGTTAGTAAGAAGGGGAACCTTGGCAAAATTCAAATGTTTTCCTTAATTCATGGCACACTGCATGACAGAATATTTCTTACTGTTTGCTCCAAAGGAGAAAGACCTCTGCTATCAAAACAGCAATTGCATTTGACATGTCTTGAAAATCTCACAAAGAGAATGAGTCAGTAGCTACCCGTTGCTGGGTATCCTCAAATTGGTAATATAAAATCAATTTTTCCTTACTTTAGTATGAAGGTTCCTGGGAGGTTCTCTGCAGCAAAACATAAACATTGGAAATTTAGGATAATATTCTAATTTAATCTCCTAGCATGACTCCTTTGTTCTCCTGTTCCTCGTCACACATGACTGACGTTCACTCTTTAGGAAAACACTTTCCACAAATGTCAGATGCCATTAATTGCATTTAGCACAAGCTGCTTCCATAGGATGCAAGAGCTGCCACTGTGCACATTTTTTAATCTATGGGATACATGTCATTTGAAACAAATTAGTACAAGAAATGACTAAATAATTGGTATTCAAGCATGTATGGCAGGGGTGGAGGTTTTCAGGCCTTGAGGCCATATGCACCTACCCAGGCCTCTCCTTCTGATTCTCAGAACTCTCCCCAGGCTACAACAGTCTCGTTCCACACCCTCCTTGAGCATTTCTTTCTGGAATGTGCCTTTGAACTCTGATCATGCTTCTTGCTTGCCTGAATGGAAGACAGAGAGGGATGTGTGAGCATGTGTAGAAAGCAGCCTACTTTAGAAAGGTAACAGTTACAATTGTTGTTCTGCCCATTTTTGCCTCTGGCCTCACCCACCACCAGCATGTGGTCCTCAGAAGCAAATGTAGCCCTCTGGGCTGAAAAGGGTTCCCCACCCCTGGTGTACAAGCACTGGGTTATTTTCTTTTGTCCCCCCCCCCCCAAGAGCTGGCACAGCTAGTATAGATTGGGAGCCTGAAAGGTTTCTTATTACGAAAATCTGCTTGGTAATGAATTTCCATTTTGCCTCTCCAAACTACACACCTTCAGGACTATTTGCCTGCAGTGGTGTGGGGGCTCCTTATCCCTGGTGCCTTCCCACACTTCTCCAGTAATACTTGGAAGGAAGGAGGTATGCCGGTAGACACCTTCTTTACATGGATCATCATATCACAATGGGAAGGGATTCTTACATTGCTATGGGAATGGTATAACTGGCCCTTTCTGAGACTGAACGATGGATACTCTATACCACTTCAGGCTGCAGATGGAGGAAATAATATATTTAGGAATTTCACTTTTAATATACACTCACCTTTCCTTATACTGCAAACTACTATGTCAACAGGTCAGCCTAGTAGCCTCCCTGACATGCTGTAATCTCAGGTTTCTGCTGAGGTAACATCATAGGTCTACAAAGGTTTAATAAGCCGTATCAGCTATCTGCTTCCTAAGCTTTACTGCAGGCTGATTCATATGTGTCTATATGTCACCCACCCAGAAACCACAGGGGTGATAAAAACATGGGGGGGGGGGAGGGCATTTCATCACTCAAATATTCTCAGCTGAATTTGTGACTCATGTCTTATAGGGGGACGAAATCCCTACAATGATATCATATGCTTATTGTCATCCTATGTTACATCTGCTTTTACTACTGCCTGCCAATTAGCTACTGGGCTACATTCAAGGTGCTGGTGAACAAAGCATTGCACAGCTTAGGACCAGGATACCTGGAAGCTGTAATGATCTGACTGATTCCTGCCCTCTGCAGCAGAAGGTCTCTTGCATATGCTATCTTATCTATGCATGAGGTAGGAACGGGACCTTTAGTATGGTGACACCTATGCTTTGAAACTCCCTCGCATAATATATCAGGCGGGGACCAACTCCATTGCCTTTTGAAGATGCTCCTTTTTCAACAAGGTGCTTAGCCTGGTCTGTAGCAGGTACTGGATTTGTTTTAATATACATCTTTATTGTTAATTTGTTTCTTTTGAGAGGGGCAGTTTCACAGGACGCGATTTGAAAATGAAATAACTACTTTCCCGGACACCATTATCCATTGTTTCTCTGCTGCTGATGACACAATACAGCAGAGTTTGATCTGCTGTGGGTTGATCTTATGCGTACCTTACCACCTGATGTTGCCCTCATCAAATGATAAAATGAATGCGATGTCTAGACGCAGCCTGTGTTACACTTGGTGAAATTCTTTGAAAAAGAAATGGAACATGATTTTGAAAGTGAGATGGTTATATGTCTGACAACTTTATTTTTGTTTTGATCCTAATTTGTGGCTGGTATGCTCACTTAATTTCTAAACAGCACAGCACATTTATTCATTAACATTTGGAACACTTTTCTACTTGCATGGGCTGTGGGTAATGTAATTAATAAATTATTTAGCCAGAAATGGCACCTTAATAACTGGTTTTTTCTCTCTCTCTCAGAATGGCTGGATCACCAGCCGTGCAGTGATTATGATTGCATATGTTTATATCTTTCCAAGCAGCAACTAGGAAATAAATGTAAACTCTGCTACAGTATTATTTGCACAAACTACAAGCTGTATTTAAATGGAAGTGTGGCTGCCAAACATTCTAATGCCTTCCAAGCTATCTACACAGAAGATGAGTTTGCTTAGAAACAAATGTGTAAGCTAGAAATATTTGCAGTGGCAGATCCAGGCCTTTCTTTTCAGTGGGGAGGGAGGGCATGGGGGGGAGGCTATCTGAATGGGCCAGCTTTCTCCTTGATACTGTCACCTCTGCCCATTCCCCTGATCTCTCTATCTGCCCCCCAGTCTGGTTTACCACCCAGGAGGAAATTGCAAGACAACACGAGGGTGTTTAATATTGCTTGCATGTTTGTAGAGGATGGGTGGAGAAGCAACAACATTAACAAGGCTCAAGGTGGTTTCCTTAGTATATAATTCAGGCAGGAGTATCACCCAGATCTACCAGGAGGCACCGGGGATTGAACCTGGGACCCTACCATAACGCGTGTATGTGGCCTGCTTTCTGCACTGCAACACCTAGCTCTGTATCTCCTACACTGTCTGGAAGCAGCTCACGGGCGTTTCACCTGCTCTTTCCCAATGGCAGCCTTTCAGTAGCTGGTAAAGAACAATAACTATAAGTAGCAGAGGGAGGGGCCGAGGACTCTGATATTATTAGCCACCATCCACTACCTGCATTTGTGCCCCTGTTGCACCATTCAGCTCCCTCAATTTATAGCAGAGCAAGGGGAAGTCTTCAACATGTCAGTTTTGCATTGGTTTAATGTAAGCCTATTATGCATTCTTGGATTTGATTAGTTGCCATGAAAATACTAACAGAGAAGTGGGATATAAGCAATGGTAAAGAAAAACAGCAACTGCTGGATCTCGCCAACCTCCACTGCTGGTCATAGATGAATGTGTGGGATAGCCAGCCTAATATAATCAACATGCTCAAGGCTAATTTATGCATGAAGTGGTTAATGCCACGGAGTAAGCTCTCCTGCCAGGAAACCCCCTCTTGCCCTGATCCACCCCCCTCAGTTCACCAGTGAAGCTCAATGTTATGTATTAAAGTTCTCACCCTGGCCACCAGGAGTATTGTGTATGTAGTTTTCACTCAGGTCCACGTCAGTTATTTTAGGCGGGAAACCCTGGGTTGTTGTTGCTACATTGTTGACAGCCGGCTGCCTATAAAAGCAGGCTGGCTGAGCTGTTTGCTGTTCAGTTCTGTCCAGCTTACAAACAAAGAGCTGCTCTGGAGAAATTGCTGTGCCGTCTGCTATGTTCGCCCACAGCTTAACACTCAACATGTGAGGTCTGAGCTGGTTGATCCAAGCTCAGACCACATTGCTTTCATATGCTATTTTTTTGTTTTCCTATAACAACAATATAGGAACTTTCATCACTTTGAAACTAACCTAAGTATTGCTGTCTGTGTTTTCTGAGTGCTGTATGGAAAAGCACAAGAACCTTTGGAGAGTTTGTTAAGTAAACAATTTTAAACTTACCAAACGTGTAGGGTTTGTTTGTTTTTTTCTGTGCAAAGGGAAGTGGGGACCATTTTGGAACTCTTAGGGGCATATTTTAAAGGTCCAACAGCCTATATTTCAAATGTTTCACTTTGCTGCATATTTTGTGATTTTAAATGTCTGCTGGGTTCTCTCACGCTTAGCATCCAGGGAATTATCCTCTTTTATACCTATTTTTCCATGCCACTAACAGACTGCATATAGATTTAATAGGAAGGCAAGAAGCTGTCTTATCAATGCTTTTGAATATTAGGTTTGTAAGACTGAAGTGGGTTAAAGTGCTCAGTCACTCTGATGGAACAAAGAAACCTTTTTTTAAAAAAAGAAACAAACATTTTTTGGTTGGGAAAGTGAGGAGGAAATGCAATGGGAAATGGAAAATAAACAAATGATTAATGGAAAACATATAAATATCACATGGGCTAATGAATGAATTCATGAATGGTCATTGTCACAAAACTACACTAGGTCCATAAAGAATAGCTCAAGAAAGATTACACATAGTCTAACATCCACATACATTTTATGAATTCAAATGGGGGGGGGGGGATGTTCAACATACTGGTCGACTGGTGTATCCCTCAATAATGCTGACGCCATCTGTTGGTGGTTCTCCAGATTGCCAAGAGAGAAAATCTTAGCAGGGTTGCCATATTTCAAAAAGTAAAAATCCAGAAAACTTTTTTGCCAAAGTTGTTGACCTTTCCTTTCCTTTTTCCTTTCCTTTTTCCTTTCCTTTTTGACCAGAGTTGTTGACCTTTTTCTTGTTGACGTTTCTGAGCAATTTTTAAGGGAAATTGGCAAAAATGACTCTGCCGACATGGGTTGCTATACATCTGGATTCTCCTGGACATTTTTCCAATTTTCATCCAGACACTGCTTTCAACTGCAGTATTCCGGGTATGTCTGGGAAATTCTGGATATTTGGCAATCCTATGTTACAGAGATGTTGGGAATTGAATCTGGAACCTTCTGCATATAAAGCAGAACCATTGAGCTATTTGCCCCTTATCCAGAGTTTTAAAAGTTGCAAGCCTAGCAGAGTACAACTCAACTGAGCACTCGTTGTCATTGCCTTTGAGCTCTGACAGAGTTATGGACAATAGGAAACATTTTAAGAAGCTGTAGTCTTCTTGGACAGCATGGTGGAAGGGAGAGAGAGAAGGGGGGAAAAGCTGACGAAGCTGACCTTAACTAAAAAGCTGTCTAGCAGCATACAATGAGGCAATGCTGTCTCTTTTTGAAAAGTTGGGCATCTTCTCTCTATATAAAATATGTTTTCTCCTTCCTACACTCATGCTTACCCTGCAAACCAGGAAGGCACAGAACAAAAATAACAGATGACAGTGGGGTGTTGTTTATTGGATCGATGGCATGATAAATGATCAAATGTTCCATGCAGGGAGCCAGACAATAAGCTGAAGCCAAGCTCACCTTGCAATCAATCCCCTGACAAGTCTCTTGGGCTGAGGAATTATAGCAAAATTGAAGGCACACTCTGGTCCCCTTTCCTCCTGCTAAGGCACCTGGTCAAGATCTAGCCATTTTTCAGTTCTTTCAAATAAATTCAAGGGAAGATGTGTGGGGGGGTATTCTTTGGCACAGAGGTGGCCAGCTGATGGTGTCCAACAGACTGCCTTACTCCCTTCTCTGTCTCCCTGTCTGCCTGTTTCCTACCCCATTTTGCTAAACAACTTCACTTAGGACCTCTCAGCTCTTACCTTTTACAGTGACATAGTTGCTATTGATTATGAATTGTTTTGGCATCTTTTCACACAACTTTATCATATTCCACTGCTATTCTGGAATAAAGTACTCTTCTTTTTGTTCTGCCACAAAAGACATTTGTAAAAGATCCATACTGGAATTCTCAGTATTTCCATTCTTTGTAGAATGTGTTAAAAAGCATCATGCCACTTTCTCTTTGGAGAGGATGGGAGTTGGTGGACTTTGGTGCAAGAGGTTTCGGTTTCACACCACTTCGCTCTGACCAGTGTGAATTGTCAGTTTAGACTAAGTGTTGTTCTGAGGAGAAAAGGGCAGATAGCTATGGGAGTTCCAGGATGAACCATAACAGGATATGTAACACATGTAACACAGTGGCCATTCCTCTCATCTAACCTCCTACACCTGTGGATCAAGATTTACACATAACATAGGCTCAGATTAGCTGGGAGAGATTTCAAGTTGTAAATGAATATAGCCATTATTGACTCTGAGTTTTGGCAGACCCTAGGCAAACTGTCCTTGGAGGGCCCTACCAACATATTCAGCCTCTTTGCAACTCACCACCCTGAATATTGCTAGGAAAGCCCTTTGTCTCATGTAAGCCAGGTTAAGGCACCGTACGGATGGGTTGCCCTCCATGTAATTTCCAGCCACAGGAAGTTAACACTGCCTGGGCTAGTGTTCTCTGGCACTTGGCCTTTTAATTTCTTAAACATCATCATCATCAACAACAACAACAACAACAACAATAATTTTGGCATGTATGAGTGGAGCAGAGGCAAAGGCACAGAAAAAGAAGGGAAATTGCAGTACATGTCCTTTTTTGTTGTTTGTTTCATGCAGATTCAACAGAACAGTACGGAAAATTAATGAAGCAATGCATGACCTACACAGAAGTAAGAGGGAAAGCAGGAAATTGAGCAACAAGAAAGTGATGTGAGCTCTGCAAATGCTTTTGGTGGAGGAGGGGCATGAGGAGAAGCATTTGTGTGTAGGAGCCAGATCTATGTGGCACTGAACATGCTTTGCATGCTTAACATCCCCAAGTATCTCCAGTGAAAAGGATCAGTTAGCAGATGGTGTGAAAGTCCTCTGCCTGAGACCTTGGAGAGATCCGAATGTGTGCAGATTGCAACTTACCTATCTGTCATGCTTTTCAAATGATACTCATCTGTTCTTTAAATGGAGGTTATCTTGCCCTTCTCTTTTCAGGGATGAAGATTTCTCCCATAAATTTGTTTTTACAGGATGATGTCTTCTGGCCCTCAAGGCCAGGTTGGGGCATCAATGAACCTATAAAAGGGCCAATAAAAATGTGTGAGCCTATGTTCTACTTCCACTGTCAGAGGCATTATGCTTCTGACTACAGAGCCATAGCTAGGTGATCTTGCGCCCCTGACAGAACTGTCCAGATTGCACCCCCTAGCTGTGAAAAAATTAGCTCTTCTTTCTGCCTCTCCTCCAACCCCAACCCCCCCCCCCATTCAATTCCTCACACACTTCACCTTGAATTGAATTCTTTTTTGTAATGAATTCTGATTGAAGCAGGACACCAAGATGGGGAAGGTTGACCTAGATGATGGTATACAGTGGTACCTCAGGTTAAGCACTTAATTTGTTCCGGAGGTCCGTTCTTGACCTGAAACTGTTCTTAATCTGAAGCACCACTTTAACTAAGTGGTGTTCTTAACCTGAAACTGTTCTTAATCTGAAGCACCACTTTAACTAACGGGGCCTCCTGCTGCTGCCGCGCCGCCGGAGCATGATTTCTGTTCTCATCCTGAAGCAAAGTTCTTAACCTGAGGTATTATTTCTGGGTTAGCGGAGTCTGTAACCTGAAGCGTATGTAACCTGAAGCGTATGTAACCCGAGGCATTTCCCCACTTACGCGCGGGTTATGTATCATGAGACAAAGGTTGTTGCAGACAGAGTGGCTCCAGGACTAGTAAATCACTAACTAAGATATGCCCCTGTGAAGAGTCAGATAGCTGCTATGAGCGCTCTGTGTATGCTCTTTAACTATGCTGTTTCTGAACAAGTTTATTTTCTTCAGAAAAGTTTTATTCTGTTTATGAAGAAGACTCTGCATTGATTAACTTACCATTGTGTGACATTATGTTCCGGGCCCTTGCCTGCATAAGTGAAATCACATAAAGTGGGGAGCACCCCACTTTCATAGGGAGAAGGGCATGGGAGCCTACTCCTTGGGGCCAAGGTTCCTTCACACACACTCCTAAAATATTTGAGGAGGTTCTCTTGCCCCAGTTAATGGGCATTGCCATTCAAATAGTGTGTGTGCGCTCTGTCTTGTGGTCAATTATACAGGACTTGATTACCTACCTTCAAGTTGGCACCCTTGAGGGAGGGTGTGCGAAAGGAGAGAGAGAGAGAAGTGACTCCAGAGTAGGCAGTCTTTGAAGTTGGTGACTCTCCCCCGACGCCTAGAGGGTCAGGAGTGCGGGCAGTGAGGTGGCGAGGCCGCATAAGGGGCCGAGGCTGGTGGACCTTCTCAGCCCTGACCCTGAGTGAGGTCCGGGAGATGCAGAGCCGGCATCTCATGGCCAAATGGGATGGAGTGTTTGGGCACGCGCAGGCTCCCCCATCAGGCTGCCCAGCCAGCCCAGCTGCCAGGAGGGCCAAGGGGTGAGGGGAGCAGCTGAGAGCAGCTGCCATCCAGTGCCCTGCCTGGGCTGCGGGCAGGGAGTGCTGGCTGGACAGAGCACCTGGTGGAGGGTCTCAGCAGGCAATTTATGCCCACCCCCTCACCTGCGCCCCTGGCGGGGGCCCATCTCACCAACCCCCCCCCCAGCTACAGCCCTGTCTGAATACCAGTTGCTGGAGGGGAGGAAGCCATTGTGCTTAGGTGCTGCCTGAAGGTTTCCCGCAGACATTTGTTAAGTCATTGTGAGAACTTTGTGCTGGATCCAGCAGGCTTGTTTTATGCTCTTATGTTTTTACAAGGATAGCATCCCCTCTCACCTGTACACTTTGGATCACATTTTATTTTCATCTTATTTTCATCAATAATGAGAGTTAACGGGGGGGGGGGGGGAGGGAATCAATCTGTCAGTGCAGGTTTCTGGGTAGTCCTGACCATTTAGAATATCTGATGGAGACCATTGGTTCCTCTAGCTAAGTACTGTCTACGTACAATGACTAGCAGCCACTCTCTAAGGATTCAGGTAAGAGTTGCTCTCAGTGCTACCTAGAGACATCAGGGATTGAACCTAGGACCCTCTGCATTCAAGAACTATTCTACCCCTAAGCTATGGCCCTTCCTCAAGAGGAGTTGTGGGGAAATTTACTTCCCCTCTCCTTAGATTCCATCTGCTAACAGGAAGCCAAGATTTAGTCTCTACTTAACTGCTGCAGAACCATTTTAATATAGCTAATAAACGTGGCCATCCAAGCATACTTGGTAATAATAATAATTTAGTATTTGTACCCTGACCACCTGACTGGGTTCTCCCAGCTGCTCTTGGCAGCTTCCAACAGAATATAATGAAACATCAGATATTTAAAACTTCTCAATACAGGTCTGCCTTCAGATATCTACAGAAGGTCTATAATTGTTTATCTCCTTTACATCTGATGGGAGGGCATTCCACAGGGCAGGTGCCACTACCGAGAAGGCCCTCTGCCTGGTTCTCTGTAACTTCTCACAGTGAGGGAACTGCTAGAAGGCCCTCGAAGCTGGACCTCAGTATCAGGACTGGACAATAGGGGTGGATATGCTTCTTCAGGTACTGTATACTGGGCCCAGGCCATTCAGGGCTTTAAAGGTCAACACTAATGTTTTGAATCGTTTTCAGAATCTGCTGCTGCCATGATCTCTTAGTGATCTGCATCTGAATTAAGAAATGGAGAATAATTCTGCAGACCAGACGTCTATCAACACTAGACTGAATGAGACATGCATGCATCTTTTAGCATCAATTTCATCAGAAGCACACATTGGTTGCGTGAGTATCTTTGTGTTTGTGCATGCACATGTGCAGGCATGTGCAGTGTATACAAATGGAGGAAACTCTCACCATCGAAATGATAAGCAGAAGTGATTGTATTGTATTGTATTGTTCATTATGTGCTTTGAAGTTCACTCCATAGTTCAACTATATTTCCCCCCTATCATGAAACCTTTATCTGATTAAAGAGAGAGAGAGAAATGCAGAAACATATTGTGCTGAAAAGTCAAACAATGCAAGCTGTCTCTCAGTTGAAATGTATCAAGCTAGATTCTGGGAAATTAAAGCTTTGAATAAGCCAGTAAGGAGAGTAGGTGGGGTGTTTAGTAGGTATGGGTTTAAAAGCTAAATATGCAAGTTATGACCCCCTTAAAAATGGGTCCTTTTAAGTCATTAGACTGCTGTACAAATAGTGTTTTTCTGTTTACACATTTTGTATTCCTTCCATACTTATCTGTAACTTTTGGTGGATTCATTCATTCATTCATTATGTTATCTTGCATTTCACAGTTTGTACACAAGGTCTACGAAACAAAACTTAAATAGATAATTATTTCTTTAAAAATTAATTCTACAACAATGAAATCAACCTCACTGCAATGAACAAATCTAACAGCAAAATTGCAGAAACAGCAACCAAAAATAATAAAACAGGGCGCTTAAGGAGAATTATATGAAAATGATGTACAGATGGCATCTAACCCCAGTTAAACTATCAAAAATGTACAAAACAAAAGGTAATAAGTGTTGGAAGTATAAATAAGCAGAAGGTGCATTTTACTATAATGTGGTGGCAATGTAAGGTTATAAAAGATTTTTGGTAAATGATGTATAATGAATTGAAAAAAATGATAAAAATAACATTTGCTAAAAACCCATAAGCTTTCTTAATAGGTATAACTGGAATGGACATACCGAAAGAATTCAAAAATCTGCTTATGTATGCAACAACAGCCGCATGGACATTGATAGCCCAACATTGGAAAGAAGAACAAGTCCCAACTAAAGGAGATTAGCAACTTAAATTAATAGAATATGCTGAAATGGCTAAATTAAGTGGAAGACTAAGAAATCAAGAAGACAACAAATATAAAAAAGAATGGAAAATGTTTATTGCATATTTACAAGAGCATTGTAAAGAACCTAATACAACAGCAGGTTGGTTTTTTTTTTAAAAAAAACACTTGTTAGGATAATGTTCAAAATTAGAAATAATTAAGGACAAGGAAATTATAGACAAGTACAATATAAGATAATATAAAAGAACCAGGGGAGGGAATGGAGGGAAGTTAAGGGATCTGAGTAATCCCAAAATATGGATTTAATATGATGTGAAAATGTTTTATTTTCTATTTTTTATTCTAACTGTATTTGTTTGTTATGATATATATGATGATAATGTTTAAATGTGAAAATTATAGAATTTTTTTTAAAAGAAGAAATCATAAAACAGAAGCCTGGGGGAGAGAATTTAGCACAGAGACCTCTGCACCCTTCCTTGGCATCTCCCACCATGGATGGACATGTTGTTGGTATGATTAATTATATAACTATTATCAATTGCATTTATATCCCACCTTTTTTTCTCCAAGGAGCTCAAGGCGGTATACATGTTTCTCCCTATCTTAAATTAATCCCCACAAGAACCCTGTGAGGTGGGTTAGGCTGAGAGGCATTGGGTGACCCAAGGTGAGCTTCATGGCAAAGTGAGCTTCATGGAAAACCCAAATCTCCTAGGTCCTAGTCCAACACTCTAAACATTATGCCACATGGGCTCCCTATCAATTTTGGTTTCTCTGAGCTTTTTATTTTTCCAATCTTAAATTCAGTTTGAGACATTTATGCAGTAGTTTTAAAATGTTGTCATGAGTTGTTATGAATATTAGTCAATGATAATTCCACCCATTATTTTAAGAAGTCATGTGGTGCCTGCATCACACAACTCATTGTGGTGATTTTTTGTTTGTTTGTTTTTTAAGTTGTGCCCTGAGCTTACGCCACATATGCATTTTGCCTCTTTGCTCCAGGTGTGGGCTTCAACCAAGAGGCATTTCTTCACTTCAAACAAGAGGCATGGTCACAATTCAGTTAAAGGCATACAAAGGCATTTTGGGATGCAGAGTAGAGCTGCGCCTGAGAAGGATAAGACTAGTAATGGCTACTAGCCATGATGTGCATTACTGCCAATATCAGAGGAGGTAAACCTCTGAACACAAATTGCTAGAGCACAGAAGTGGGGAGAGTGTTATGCTCTTGTAAGTGAACTAAAGAGGGCACACAGTTAGACAATCTATTAGATCCTTGCATGTTTGACAAGCCATGGTTAAAGAAACCCTACAGCTTAGCATTATGTCTGAACTGAGACACTGAACCTATTAATATGTTCAGACTTCCAGAACTTCTTTTGAAGCACCATCCTTTGTTTCTGTATCCAGGAAATAATAGAATGTTGCTGCCTCCAACTTGGTCATTGTTATCAGCACTTCTGACTAACAAGCTATGCTGAGCATGAACTGTGAGAGGATGCAGACTTGACCCAAAGGCAGCATGTGAGATGTGCATGATTCCCAGATTTGTTCAAGATGGCCAAAGCAAGGAGAGCATCTAAGTAGGAGTTGTGCCACCAGAAGCTCATAAACCTGTGCAGGAGGCCACAACTTCCCAATCTAAGTGCATTACAGAAGAATGAGCACTGACGTCACTAGGTTGTACGGAAAGCTGTTAAATGAGAGAAAGACTTTGTTTTAAATCAGGCAAATGTAAGAGAAGCAATTTTCTAAACCTCCATGTGGAGAGACAACAGAAAATCCAGATTATGCACATCAATCTGCCATGAAATGCTTTTAGACCTCTAGCAAAAGTTAAAAGTTCAAAATTGCAAGTTTCGGATAGAACATAATAAAGTTTGAAATGGCTTCGGTGCCTATTGAGGCAACTTACTTTATATTCATTTGCTTTATATTTCCTACCCAGACATTCAGGAATGTCATTCATAAATAAAAAAAGGAGAAAACTATAAAAAGTAATGCATACATTAAATATATGAATGCACCCAGCCTGACATTATAATAATTCATTTAATCATTTATGCTTTGGCAATAAGAAAATTCATAAATAGAAGTGCTCGGAGATGCCAAGATTTGGTGTGGGTGGAAAGATACTGACGTCACCATGTGCATTGGTGTGTTGTTTTTTAAAAATCTTTGCTTCCAACTACAGAGGTGGAGGAAAATACCAAGTTCAGAGTAAATTGCTAGCAATTTATAAATGTCATTGTACAAGCATAACCAAATTACAATCCAGTACAATACTGAGAGCCAAATTTCATGAGACACCGGAGATCCATGACTATATACCCTCCCTCTTTTAGTTTGTTTAAAAAGCAGACTCTCCCCTCCCTTCTAAAAAAAAAAAAAACCCAACCTGGAACATGGTACTGTGGAATAGCAGTAAATCTGGAAGAATGTAGGCACATGGAGGATCCACATCCTGTTGGATCAGGCCAGTGGCCTACCTAGTCCAGCATTTTGTTCTCACAATGGCCAAATGTGCTTCCCATGGGAAGCCCAAACACAACAACACTCTCCCCAACATTCCCAGCAACTGGTATTTAGAAGCATATCACTTCCAAGAGTGAGGGCTTGCCAATACCTCCATTTACCCTCCTGCCCCCCCCCCCCCAGGAAACCCACTCTTTAGCACTGAATAGGTACAAATCACAGTCAGGTTTTCTGCAGATTTCTGTTTGTTCAGATTTAGTTCTAGAGAGCGGGTTTCTGGTGGAAAGCAGCAGGGCAAAGACAAAAACACTCCATGCCTAGGAAAGGCAGGATAAGTGGAAAACTACTCAGACCTTGCTTTTGTGGCACTGGCCAAGTGGAAGTATGGACAAGCCCTGAAGAAAATATACCTCCATCATGGCTACTAGCCATTGTTAGCATTATTCTCCTTGACTGAGGATCTTAAAAACATAACAGCATAAGAAGGGCCATGCTGAATTGGGCCAAAGGTCCATTTAGTCCACCCTCCTCTGCTCATAGTAGCTGGCCAGATGCCCCAATGGGGAACCAACAAGCAAGACAGGAGCTCAACACTCTCCACACTTGTGGATATAGGACTTGGCCTTATCCCTTTTTCCTGTAATATCTTTCCAGTCTAAATCTCTCTCATACACACACTTCTGTGTTTTCCTTTGGGGAAAACACACAGGTACATGTAGTGATTGCTGGTACCCATTGGGAATGTTGGGGAAAGCAGAATCAAGTAATTTTAATTTTGCCTCCCTACCAAGATCTGTAATGGCAACACCAGGAGTAAAGTGGAAGAAGCTGGCAGCCAAGGCCACCCCCTGGTCTGGATGCAAGTAAGAAGGCAGGCATGTGGGGGCTGGCTAAGGGCAGACTGAGGTTGGTGGGGCAGTGCCCCATTTCCCCTAACATACCAGCCCCCGCTGGGTAGATGTGTGTTTCCATTAAGGGGGATTGTCAGGACTGTGCTTGAATCTGGGGTAGCACAAGAGGTAGGAACCAGAAGGTTCAAAGACCAAGGATCGAATCAGTAATCAGAAGTAAGGTTACAGGCACACGCAAGGGCTCTAGAATACTTTGTTCCTTGCTCAAAGTGGCTTGAAGGTACTTCCCAGAGAAGCTTCCACCTGCTGTTAAGTGGCTCACCATGAAGAGCAGTGATCCACAGATCCTGACAATACTTGATGGACAAATAGATTCTTGGTGGAAATTTAAACTAGAAAAAGCAAATAAGTATAATGGTTCGGTTACCCTGTTTCCCAAGGTAGTCTCAGTAAAGTTCCCATTCCCCCATAACAATTTTTTTTTAATTTCATTTTTTTTATCCAGTCATGGCTTTCCCAATATAGTTTGGCCCTAAATGAAGATTTATGAAGTGGTAACTTATGGTGTTGTGCATGTGTCTGTTTCATAAGCCAGTTGACTGTGTTGTCTGTACGGTTGTCAGAATCATTATGCTACATTTTCAATGTTGCTGTACCACTTAGGAACACAGGAAGCTGCCTTCTGCTGAGTCAGGTGACTGGTCCATCTAGAATTGTCCACAGTGACTGGCTGCAGATCTCTAGGGTTTCAGAAAGAAATGAGATTTCCCCAGCCCTAACTGGAGATGCTGCAGATTGAAACTGAGACCTCCTTCATACAAAGCAGATGATCTGCCCCCAAGTTATGGCCCTTGATAAATGTTCACTTGATAAATGGGCTTCAGTATTTACACTGGAATGTGGGAATAAACATCAATATTCTCCTAACTACCAGTTTTGTTTTGCTTTGGTATACAAAACAGTCAGCATCTCTGGGTTGTATTCAAATAAGTCCAACTCAGAGTAGACCATTGAAATCAATGAACCTAAGTTATTCATGACCATTAACTTCAATGTGTTTACTCTGAGTAGGACTAGCACTGAAAATATATATATATATATATATATATATATATATATATATATATATATATATGCAGGTTTTGGTGTCCTCGGGTATCTTCCCGTGTAAAAGTTGGGGTGTCTAGGCGACGTTTCGACGAGGTCTCACTCGTCATCTTCAGGCAGGTGCTTTCGGCTTCTTGTTACTGGAACAGAGCAGGATCTCAGTGTTTGAGTTCCTATAAATACTGTTGAGGAGGTGTGGCCTCCAATGTTCTGGGCAGAGAGGAAGTTCCCAGGCTAGTGTGCCTTTTCTTCTTTTGTTCCTTAATTGCTTGAGGGATATCTTGAGTGATTTCTTGAGTGATATCCTGAGTACCACTTAGGTGGGTCATTAGGTGTGGATTAGTTGCTAAAGCCTTTGTGTCTTGACCTCTTGAACTTTGTGAAGAGTTTTTCTGAGAAGGTGGGTGTACTACATTTAGTTGTGCTCTGGCTTGGCTTCGTGTATAGGGGCGAGCTGTGGTTTTGTGGCCTGTGCCAGCCAGATCTGTGTAGGGATTGCAGGGGGGTGCAGCATCCGGAGGTGCCACCATGGTTTGGCTACTGGATGGTGTCTGTAATTTATCTGTGGAGAGGGTCTGGGTTTGGGTCTGGTGTGGTTGATTGGTGATGGCGTTCTGTGTGCCTCTGGATCTGGTGTCAGTTTTTGTGGGGAGGGCTAATTTCCAGATGTCTGGCAAGCAGGATGTGTCGTCACGCTTGTTCATGTTGTGAGGGTGTTTCTCTATCTCGATGGCTTCCATGATTATTCTCTTGTGGTGATGTTCCATGTTAGAGAGCAATTTGGAATCTGCAAAATTAATTTCGTGTCCTGTTTCTTTCATGTGTTGGAAGAGAGAGGAAGTTTTTTCTTCTTTTTTGACGGCATTCTTGTGTTCTGCGATACGTGCATTTATTCGTCTGTTTGTTTATATATATATATATATATGCAGGTTTTGGTGTCCTCGGGTGTCTTCCCGTGTAAAAGTTGGGGTGTCTAGGCGACGTTTCGACGAGGTCTCACTCGTCATCTTCAGGCTGGTGCTTTCGGCTTCTTGTTACTGGAACAGAGCAGGATCTCAGTGTTTGAGTTCCTATAAATACTGTTGAGGGGTGTGGTAGCCTCCAATGTTCTGGGCCGAGAGGAAGTTCCCAGGCTAGTGTGCCTTTTCTTCTTTTGTTCCTTAGTTGCTTGAGGGATATCTTGAGTGATTTCTTGAGTGATATCCTGAGTACCACTTAGGTGGGTCATAAGGTGTGGATTAGTTGCTAAAGCCTTTGTGTCTTGACCTCTTGAACTTTGTGTAGAGTTTTTCTGAGAAGATGGCTGTAGTTGTGCTCTGGCTTGGCTTCGTGTATAGGGGTGAGCTGTGGTTTTGTGGCCTGTGCCAGCCAGATCTGTGTAGGGATTGCAGGGGGGTGCAGCATCCGGAGGTGCCATCATGGTTTGGCTACTGGATGGTGTCTGTAATTTATCTGTGGAGAGGGTCTGGGTTTGGGTCTGGTGTGGTTGATTGGTGATGGCGTTCTGTGTGCCTCTGGATCTGGTGTCAGTTTTTGTGGGGAGGGCTAATTTCCAGATGTCTGGCAAGCGGGATGTGTCGTCACGCTTGTTCATGTTGTGAGGGTGTTTCTCTATCTCGATGGCTTCCATGATTATTCTCTTGTGGTGATGTTCCATGTTAGAGAGCAATTTGGAATCTGCAAAATTAATTTCGTTTCCTGTTTCTTTCATGTGTTGGAAAAGAGAGGAAGTTTTTTCTTCTTTTTTGACGGCATTCTTGTGTTCTGCGATACGTGCATTTATTCGTCTGTTTGTTTGTCCAATGTACGTGGCTGGGCAGACTTTGCAGGGTATTTCATAGACCCCTTGGTTTTCCAACTGGATTTTATCCTTGGGGTTTCTGAGGATATTGGCTATCTTTTGGTTGGCACAAAAGGCTGTTTTGATATTGTGTTTATGGAGGATTTTGCTAATTTTATCTGTAGTGCCCTTGATATAAGGAAGGAGGGCCATGCCATTGTTTTCTTCTGTGTCTTGGTTTTTGGGGGGTGTTTCTTTTTGGATTAGCTTCGTAACCCTGTTTTGCTGGTATCCATTGGCAATTAACACATTTGAGAGATTCTGTAACTCAGTTGTCAAGTGGTCTTTGTCAGCCAGGCGTTTGGTTCTGGAGATGAGAGTCTTGGCTACGGAGTTTATTTGTGCAGGGTAGTGGTGTGATTGTGCATGTAAGTAGCGGTTGGTGTGTGTTTTTTTCCGGTAGATAGTGTGTCCTAGGGAGCCATCAGGTTTTTTGTAGATTAGGACGTCAAGGAAGGGAAGTTGGTTGTTGGCTTCTATTTCCATAGTGAATTGTATTTTGGGGTGTAGGCTGTTGAGATGTGTGAGGAAGCTGTCCAGTTTTTCCTTCCCGTGTGGCCAAATTACAAAGGTGTCGTCAACATATCTGAGCCAAAGTTTGGGTTTGTGTTCTGACTTGTCTAAAGCATTGGTTTCAAAGTGTTCCATGTACAGGTTTGCGATGACCGGTGAGAGGGGTGATCCCATAGGTGCTCCTTCTATCTGTTTGTATCTTTGTCCATTGTGGATGAAGTACGTGTTGGTTAGGCAGTGGTTGGTCAGGTCCAAGATGTATTCGGGGGGATTGTATTTGTTTTGAATGGCTGTCAAGGCTTCATTAATGGGCACTTGTGTGAAGAGAGATACAACATCGAAGCTCACAAGTAGGTCATTGGGATGTAGGTTTTGCTTCTTTATTGTTTCTATGAACTGGAAGGAGTTTGGAACGTGTGAAGAGATGGATTCTGCATAGGGCTGAAGTTGCTTGGCGAGAAATTTAGCGAGATTTTGTAGAGGTGAGCCTATGGAGCTGACTATTGGTCTGAGTGGTGTTCCCTCTTTGTGTATTTTGGGGAGGCCGTAGAGTTTGGGGCATCTGGATGATTTTTCTCTGGGGATGATTCTTAGCTGGATTTCTTCACTGATAGGAGAGGCTTTTATTTTGGATTTGGTGGTTTTTTCCAGATAGGTGGTGGGATCTGTTTTTATAGGTTGGTAGGTAGGGTCTTGGAGTAGATTTGATAGTTTTGCTTGGTAGTCCGATGTGTTCATCACAACAGTGGCATTACCTTTGTCTGCTGGGAGAATGATTATGTTGTTGTCTTTCCTCAGGTTGGTGAGTGCTTTCTGTTCTTCTTTGTGTAAATTGCTTCTGGGTGGTTTGCTGGAGCAGAGGATGTTGGTGACTTCAAGTCTGATTTTATTGGCTTCATCTGGGTTGATTTTGGTTAGGCTAGCTTCGACTCCGCATATGATGTTTTCCGTGGGGATGCGTCTCGGGGCGACTGCAAAGTTGAAACCTTTGGAGAGTACTTTGGTTTCAGTTGAGGTGAGGATCCTGTCTGATATGTTATGTACTGTTTGTTTCATGGGTTGTTGTGGAGGGTGGCTGGGCTTCTGGCGTTTCTCTAGTTTGTGGAGTTTGTTGGTGTGTGTGTCTGTCTTATGTGAGGTCTCCGTTTCAGCTCTCCAGACGGCTAGTTGTTTGCATTTGTCCCAGAGTGCAGGGTGGATTTTGTTACAGAGTTTGAGGTGAAGAGTGAGCAGATCTTTGTTGGTTTGGTTTAGTAGGTATCTTTTCTTGTGTAGTTCGTTTCTGATTAGGGATAGTTCAGTTCGTTTCAGGATCCTTTCGGTGGCTGGGGTTTTAGAGTGGAATTTAAGTTGGAAGCATGTGGGAATTAAGTTGTTGTCTCGGCAGTTGCGTAGGAACAAGAGATCACATAAGATGGTGGCTCTTCGGATTTCTAGTTTCTCGTAGGTTCTTGTCAGCTGGAAGGTTTCCTCCCCGTAGAGGTGAGATATTTGCTTTCGTAGATTTTCACGGGTACAGGGATGCAGGTTTTGGTGTCCTCGGGTGTCTTCCCGTGTAAAAGTTGGGGTGTCTAGGCGACGTTTCGACGAGGTCTCACTCGTCATCTTCAGGCTGGTGCTTTCGGCTTCTTGTTACTGGAACAGAGCAGGATCTCAGTGTTTGAGTTCCTATAAATACTGTTGAGGGGTGTGGTAGCCTCCAATGTTCTGGGCCGAGAGGAAGTTCCCAGGCTAGTGTGCCTTTTCTTCTTTTGTTCCTTAGTTGCTTGAGGGATATCTTGAGTGATTTCTTGAGTGATATCCTGAGTACCACTTAGGTGGGTCATAAGGTGTGGATTAGTTGCTAAAGCCTTTGTGTCTTGACCTCTTGAACTTTGTGTAGAGTTTTTCTGAGAAGATGGCTGTAGTTGTGCTCTGGCTTGGCTTCGTGTATAGGGGTGAGCTGTGGTTTTGTGGCCTGTGCCAGCCAGATCTGTGTAGGGATTGCAGGGGGGTGCAGCATCCGGAGGTGCCATCATGGTTTGGCTACTGGATGGTGTCTGTAATTTATCTGTGGAGAGGGTCTGGGTTTGGGTCTGGTGTGGTTGATTGGTGATGGCGTTCTGTGTGCCTCTGGATCTGGTGTCAGTTTTTGTGGGGAGGGCTAATTTCCAGATGTCTGGCAAGCGGGATGTGTCGTCACGCTTGTTCATGTTGTGAGGGTGTTTCTCTATCTCGATGGCTTCCATGATTATTCTCTTGTGGTGATGTTCCATGTTAGAGAGCAATTTGGAATCTGCAAAATTAATTTCGTGTCCTGTTTCTTTCATGTGTTGGAAAAGAGAGGAAGTTTTTTCTTCTTTTTTGACGGCATTCTTGTGTTCTGCGATACGTGCATTTATTCGTCTGTTTGTTTGTCCAATGTACGTGGCTGGGCAGACTTTGCAGGGTATTTCATAGACCCCTTGGTTTTCCAACTGGATTTTATCCTTGGGGTTTCTGAGGATATTGGCTATCTTTTGGTTGGCGCAAAAGGCTGTTTTGATATTGTGTTTATGGAGGATTTTGCTAATTTTATCTGTAGTGCCCTTGATATAAGGAAGGAGGGCCATGCCATTGTTTTCTTCTGTGTCTTGGTTTTATATATATCGTCACACTGCTCCAAGTAGTCCCTGAGTGAGCTTTATCACAGAGCCAAAACTAAAGAAATGGCACATCCTTAACATTGTACATTTTAATTGCCTACATTTAAGTACAGTATGTGTTTAGATTTGCTATTTTATCTGTAAACTATATTTGTTTGTTTTCTATGGAAATTGTTTGCAAATCATTCTATTTAGGATGACCTTTCTCATCTTGCAATGTTTGGTATCAACAGACAGTTTAACAGAAAGTGCATTCATAAGTGAATAAAAATCTAAGAAAGATAACATTTAGCTGGAAAAGACAAGAAATATGGATAAAATAAAGCAGCTGTGTCTTATCCAAGGGTGATAATGAATTTGCTGGATTAATGTTGTCTAATCCATGCAGCTATTGATTTGACTATAATGTGTGTTACATTTTGTAATTAACAATGTCATACATTATTTCCTTTGCCCTTCAGACTAGGGTATTTTCATGCCTTCCAAAAGAAAGCAAAAGTCAACACACAGGAATTGGTATATTACTGTATCTCAAAAGGGAAGCAGTAGGTGGCTCCAAAAAGCATCAAAAAAAATTTTTTCTCACTTCAATCTTCCCTAATATTTAAGAAAAAATTGGTCTAACTCACTTGCACAAATCCAGCCACAATGCTCATCACTGCAGTGTTTCAGGGACATCCATGCAATGATAGCAGCATGCCCAAATTTAGTGAAATATGTTTGGCACAGTGGAATGCAATTCTAGGAATATAAGATGAGGCCTCCTGGATCACTCTAAAGGAAAAGCAACAACATTTGGGTGCTTCTTAATTTACAGAAAAAGGGAATAAGAGCGGACATGATAAAAGGTGAATGAAATTATGAGTGGTGTGTAGAAAGTAGGAAAGCTGTGGAATTTTCTCCAGCAAGAAATAGTTTCTGGGAATCACAGGTGGAGACAGTTCTGTTGCTTGTGGGTTTCCCATAGGCATCTGGTTGGCCACTGTGCAAATAGAGTGCAGAGTACAGTAGACCAGAACCCTGATTTCCATTGTGGCAAATCAGATGCCTCCAGTAAGGTCATAACCTTCCTATCCTGTTGTTACTCCTTGCTTCCCAACAATTGGCATTCATGAACTGACCTCTGACAATGGATTTTATTCAATGCCGTGAACTGCCCTGAGACCTATGGATGAAATACAAATTTAGTAAACAAACAAAAAACAAATAATGAAAATCTGTGGCTATTTAATAATAACCATGGCAGCTCAGGAGGATGTCCATAGTCCACTGGCACAGTACGTGTTTCACATAGAAAATATCCTACATGCAATGCTTGACAATGGGAAATAATCCTGCCCAGGGACATAGCATGGGTTGCCGGCACCCTGGGGCAGAGCAAGTGCTGTGTCACCTTGGTGGACTGGGCAGTGTTCAGTCCCTTCACTGGCCAGCATCTAATCAAGGAAGTCTCTCCTTGCAAACTAGCCCAGGTCAGTGAGCAGAGATAAGGCAGAGAAACAAGAAGTCAGGACTGCTGTGTCACCTCACCTTCCTGTCCTTGCAGCAAGGCACTCTGGCCAATGCATGTGGCTCCAGCAGTGCTTTCCCACCTTTCCCTCCCTCCTTCCCTCCCTCCCTGTTGGCCCAGAGGCAGGGCACACACAGGTGTCTCTTCGCCAGCCATGAGGAGGAGGAGGAAGCACCACTGCCCAGGTCACAAAGGCCCAGCCCGTGTGGGATTGCCTTCCCATAGCTCCGGCCTCAATTAGGGAGCCTGTTGTGGGGGCATCTGGTTGTGGCCCCCTCAGAAATTTGTGGCCACTACACTATGCCATTGCTCCTGCTTGGAACAGTGGAGAGTTTATTCCATCCATAATAGAGCTACTTGGGCCAATAGATTGTTTGAATATAAATCTACTTCCTATATGCCATATAAGGTTTCCCTTATGGCAATGGAAGCACCAGTATTCTGTTCCCATTGCGAAAGCTGCATAAATACTAATACAGATGCACACCCTAAAGTGCAGCAAGGCTGAAACACTACTTTACTAGGCCTGTTTGTGGCACAGCATGAAACCTGCCCAATTGCCTGCTTTTACCATACTTTCCCTACTGCTTGATACCCCAAGCAGAAGTGACTTCAAAAAATAGATAAAATGTACTGAGGATTCTTTTTAATATGTGCCTTATTTTCTACATCCCTGTCATGCATTATACTTTGTTATTTTGGTCATCAAGTCTTTGTAAATGTCAGCATCATAAATAATAGTAATGTCAGATGGTCCCTAGTTATTATTGCTTTTCGGAAGAAAGCATTGCCTGGGAGATTTTATACATATGAATGAAAGCAAAATCCAACATAGCCTTAGCTCTCTCCCACACAGGCATTGCTTGGAAATAACTATTTTTTTAAAAAGAGCAAAATGTCAAGTTCGACTATGTGTGCACCTGTAAGTTAAATTAAATAAGGAAGCTGGATACCAAGGGTTGTATCCAATGTGAGTCTTACTCAGAGTAGACCCACTGAAGTTCATGGGCACTTTAGCTTCTGTTCACAAATGTCAATGGATCTACCTTGAGCAGAACTGAGATACAAAAAAGAAAAATGAAAAATGTGATAAGCCTTGTTCTCTGTCTTTCCCTGAACATTTTCATCATACAAAAAATCATTCAGTGAAAAATTCAGAATGATTTAATGGTCATGGTTGGGATAAAAAAATAAATCTGAAGTTTCTGGGATTTCCCTGCTTTTCAAATGCAAATCCTTGTTGTTGTTGTTGTTGTTTAGTCGTTTAGTCGTGTCCGACTCTTCGTGACCCCATGGACCAGAGCACGCCAGGCACTCCTGTCTTCCACCGCCTCCCGCAGTTTGGTCAGGCTCATGTTTGTAGCTTCGAGAACACTATCCATCCATCTCATCCTCTGTCGTCCCCTTCTCCTTGTGCCCTCCATCTTTCCCAACATCAGGGTCTTTTCCATGGAGTCTTCTCTTCTCATGGGGTGGCCAAAGTATTGGAGCCTCAGCTTCAGGATCTGTCCTTCCAGTGAGCACTCAGGTCTGATTTCCTTAAGAATGGATGCTTTTGATCTTCTTGCAGTCCATGGGACTCTCAAGAGTCTCCTCCAGCACCATAATTCAAAAGCATCAATTCTTCGGCGATCACCCTTCTTTATGGTCCAGCTCTCACTTCCATACATCACTACTGGGAAAACCATGGCTTTAACTATACGGACCTTAGTTGGTAAGGTGATGTCTCTACTTTTTAAGATGTTGTCTAGATTTGCCATCGCCTTTCTCCCAAGGAGCAGGCGTCTTTTAATTTCGTGACTGCTGTCACCATTAGTTTTATACCTGTATAACTGCCATTACTTCCCCAAAATAAGTATGAGAATTGATGCTTGTCAATGATGCTAACAATTCCATGTGAGTGATCCCCTTACAATACCAGCAATGGGTGACTGCCTACACCCTACTCCTCTTCTTGAACTGGCTATTTCTCCACTAAAGCTATTAAGGTCACCACTTTGGATGGCTTTAAAAAGGGTTTAGACAAATTTGTGGTGAATAGGGCTACTAGACATGATATGGGGCTTGGAGAAGAGTAGTGATGAGACAAGTTGTAGCTCAGTGCTGGAGTACATGCATTACAAACAGAAGATGCCAGGTTCAAATGAAGCTAAGCCCAAGAAACCACATACTTCAGCAAACCTCAGAGCAGCCATAATGGACCAAAATGGGTGGCAGTAATGGAAATGTTCAACACTGTCCCATTTTGACTAAGCTGCTGAAACATTTGCACTGGTGTCTTCGGGGTAATGGTAAGAATGTGACAATAAGATTTGGGGGGTGGCACCTCCAAAAGCATGAAATAATAAGAATATAGTTCAAGTGGGGAATGGTAAGCCTTTGTTTGGCCAGAGGGGAGGTTGTAGCCTCCGCCTGCCACTCCTTATTAAGGGTATCCTATTAAAGGGATCTGGGGCATGTGGCTGCTGTCCAATGCCCAGATGAGGGTAAGGGCCATACCTCCAACAGGGACCCCCTTGTGGATAGCCCTATTTGATGTAGGTCATAGGGCCCCCTTTAATGGTGGTTTACCCTTAGATGTACTCCCAGAAGAAATGTGGAAGTGATATAGTCTGGCTTCACCCAATGCCTAAGCCAAACTGTTGCGTGGCGAGTTCCCGCCTCCCCCCAGTATGAATAAAGACATATGACACCGTATTTTTGGTTAATGGGCTAAAATTGGCCACAGCTTTATTGGTTACAGGTTATGAGCAGTGTTGGCTTAAGCATTGGTCCTAACCGACTATCCGGCTTCTGCCTGTTTGCTTGAAGACTGGGAAGGGTTAACACCAGCAGAGGGAGCCCTGCTGATGCACATCAACTAGGAACTCCCCTGGGGTCACCACTCGGGGGCGTGCCTTAGGCCCTCACCTCCATAGGCTTCAGACAGGGCCACGCCCCCTGGAATCCTTTATCGGACTACCCTTCAATATCCGGGGGAGGTGATGGCGCTTCCTCCCCCCCTTCCATCTACATAACAATACCCATACCAATGCCTAACCACCAATGCCGAGGAAGTTGTGACGATTTGCTACGATGTAGGTGAAAAACCAAGTGGCTGGTGCCAATTTGCCAAGTGGAAAAAAATCCCACCAGGCCCCTTAATGGTAACCAACTGAGGTCCATAGCAAGGTCAGAAGGGAAACCTTGAAGGGCGGGTGGATGGTAAACTGGATCAGCTGGGCGACTAAAGAGGCAGATCCTTGGCAGATTGGCTGGCCAGGGGATGACATGGCCGAGGATTCCCCAAATCGCACAGAGGCTGAGAGCCAGCCCCCGCGCGCATGTTGGGGGTGTGAAGCCTGCAACACCACCTCCTCCCTAGGTCAGAAGTGGGTTTCACATCTGTAACCAATAAAGCTGTGGCCTCCTTGAACCCATAAAACCAAATACTGTTGTCTGTGTGTTTACTCATCCCCTAGGGACCTGTGGGCCATGTGGTTTTGGCACACAACAAGGATATAGTTCAGGCAGGAAAGTTTCCTAAGGCAGGAGAGATTGGGTCCCTCCTTACTCTTGGGCACATTGAGACGCTTTACTTGTGGCCCTGCAGCAAAAAAGTTGGAATTATCCCTCCTTGCTGTGAGAACCTTGGGGACATGAACCTGTCAAGCTCTCTGTGGCCCCAGCAAGTCAGTCTTCCCTGCTAAGGGTGTGCCTGCTAAGGGTGACCCAAAGGACCAGATGCCAAAGCAGCATAGGGTGCCAATAATGCCTCAGGTATTCACCATACCAGACCCTAACTTGTCTTTCTTTCCTGGCCTGAAAACCAGTTAAACTAATAATAATAATAATAATAATAATAATAATAGTAACAACAACAACAACAACAACAACAACAACAACAACAACAACAATAAACAGCTTTGAGGACAGGACTCACAGCAGCATGAAGTAGGCAAAGAAACGGAAGTCCCAAGGCCAATCAAAGGCTCCCCGCAAAATCCATAATGCAAAGTGCATACTGCATAGGGAAGAAGGGAGCGGCAAGGAGAAGATTGGCGTGTCTGGAGTGAAGCCAGGCTTCCTCACCCTGACAGCCCACCTGACACTTCCCCAATTCCTCCCCAGGGCAAAACTACTAAATTCACACACCCACATCCAGAGAGAGAGAGAGAGAGAGAGAGAGAGAGAGAGAGACTTGATGATGGCATTCTCTCAGTCTCTCATTTCTCCACCCTTAAATTCAGTTCTTCACATTCCTGCATGCATTTGAGATTTTTTAAAAGACCTCATTAAAATTCATCAGCATTTTAGTACAACTTTATCTAACATAAACAGTTCTGTGTGCAATTTTTGCTGAACATGCCTATCTTTGCAAAACATCTTTTCCCAGTACATTTTTTGTGTATTCTATTTTCACCTGTATGTGAATTTTCTGCACGCTCTGTACCTAAGCATATACATTTGTATTAGGAGATTTAAAATAAACAGGCAAGACACGGGTTATGGGTGAACTCTGGCCACGTTACTAACTCCAGCTTAACCGTTTAAGAAACATTAGAACTCAAGAGCTAATTAAAACTTATAACTTTTAAAACTGCACAAGGGAAATTAGACCATGTGCAGAAAACTTCTCATCCTCTCTCATGTGCCTAAATCTGTTATGCCTGGATGAGAAGGGGAATGAAACTCTACATCAGGAACACAGGGGTGTGAATATCTACATCATTTTTTAAAGGATTTTTCCTTTGAAAAGTCAACTTGCTTTCCCTAAGAAAACCTGCTCTTTAATGCTGAATTAAAGATTTTTTATTTTTTGTTTCTGCAGATTGCAGTTTGCTCTGATTCAGTGGTAAAGAGCAAGTTTTTTATGGGAAAAGTTCTGGTGGGGGGGAGAGCACTCAGATACAATGCTTTAAAGTGCAGCCCCGTGCCTGGAAACACAGCATTAGTTGCAATACAGTACCCTTTTAAGGAGAGGGAGGTTTGTGAATAGAGGCAATGTCGTGTGTGTTATAAGTAACCCACTTTGTTTCAGCTTTGCATTATCTTAGCATACACATCGGCACTGTACTTTATATATTGCATTCTCCTTTCCTGCTCGGTCGACTTTGATATATGTTGCTAGTTTTTCAAAATGCCAGTTCTGATCCCTTTGCCTCTTATCTTTTGATTTCACATTCTTGAAGCTGGTTCATGGATGACATTGTAAAGAGGATGCACCCCATGAATCAGAAAATGCTTTCACATGAGACACTTAATTTTGTTGCTGTACTCTTTTATTTACTTATTTATCACATTTTTGTTCCATCCATTCACCCATAATGCTCAGGCTGAAACAGGCAGAGTTATCTTCTTTTAAGCAGGACATGAGTGAGGTTTGGAAAATGATGCATGTTGAATAGTGAGGGTGGCTAGCATACTTTGTAGGCACAGCCTCCATCTTTCATCTTTCAATCTTTCATTTGAAAAATAATGCACTCCTTAACTGGTTGCCAGGGAAAAACCCAAAATAGTGGAGATAGCATCTGGAGAATTCTCATAGGTCAGAGATGAAGCCCAAAAGCTTATGCATATAAATATATGAATCCCAGAGTGTTGCGAGCTAACAGGACTAGAATGAGGAATTGTGGAGAGCTCTTTCATGTGCTGACCAACCAGGAGTAGTGTTTATGATAATGGGGATGTATCCAACATTATTCCTACTCAGGGCAGACCCATTAAACTTAAGGAACAAGACAAACTTGCATTTATTAATTTTAAGGAGTCCAGGACAGTGAACAATGATCCAATGAATAAAACCAACTTGTTAAAGCCAATAGTAATATTAACAAACAAAATAAATAGTGACAATGCAGCAATAAAGTAGAATTCAGCAGGTAGACAATGGATGAACTATAAAACTCCCCTCCAGCTATGTGCCAAAATCTTAAATAAAAAAAGAGGTGACCTGAATGAAAATGTTGTGGGAAACAATTGTGTATTTGTTGGAAGAGCATTTCGTTACCAGGATACTGGTGCCAAGCAGACCCTGCCACACATCACAGACTGAATTGGGTCCACCAAACTAGGCTGCTCACTGTCTCTTCTGAATGTTCAGGGAGGAGCTTTAGAAGTCAAAACACATCCAGCAGGCTTTCTGAAACACACCTGTGTTTAGAATGTCTTCATCTTCACAATATCATGGTTTGGAGCACCCAGGATTTTGAACTGAATTGCTGTGGTGCAGTGAGCATTTGAAAGATATATACTACACAGCTACACAAATATTTCAGAATGCTTCAATGTAATACTATGTATGCATAGTGTTAGCATTTCCATGTTGTGAAGCTTGTTTGGTTGGCATTATTGTATATTCCATTGGCCATAGACTTATTCTTTGTAAAGTTTTTAAATCTCTTTATATTTATGTCATAGAAATATGTGATTGGTCAGGGAATATAATATTGTCTAGGTTTGGTTGTTTTCAAACTCTTTAGTTCTCACCTTTGGCATAGTTGTTTACTTCACCTCAACAGCTGCCTATGACTCAGTTTGACACCAAGAGACCACCAGGTTTATTCTTTGTTTTCTTAATTCAACTGAAGAGATTCATCCAAATTCTTCAAAATGTGTCTCCTTCCTGGAACACAGTTTATGGACAGAAGTCAAGTGTGTGCCCAAACCGAAATAGACTCACTTCTATTGTGGTCTCCAATTGAAAAATCCCATTGATAAATGCCCAACCATTTCCCTCCGCTTTCCAATTCTCACCTCTTGGGCTCTTGTGAGATTGAATTAACAAATTTGCAAATTTGCAGCCACAGGTCCTGTGGGATTACCCCTACCACATCACACCTGGTAGGTTCACAAAGTCCGATATCAGAAGCCACTTGCTTCAATTGGTAAATATCGAGTGTTGGCAGAAGGCAGATTCCATTGGAGCATGTGCCAGAACATTAAATGAGACACAGAGGGTCTGGAATGAGTGCAGAAAGAAAAACACTTCCAAAGACCCAACAAATCATAGCTGGGGAAATAAAAATTAGAAAACCCATAAGCATTCTTTAACCTTTCTTTACTTGCCAGCTCCTTATGGGAGATGTGTTGGCTTGATACCACTTATCTTGACAAGGTGTCAGCCACAGTTTCTCATTATTACTCTCCAGCAGGAAAGATGGAAACATTCATTGGAAAAAATATTTATTTTCTGCAGTTCCTGTGAGATAACTCATGTGCCAATGGTCAGCAAGTAATTTACAATGATAATTTTATTTCATTCACATTTAAATGGAAAGGAAGTCACCAAACTTTCTAGGGACTTCTAGACTTGAAGGACAAATGCTATTCAAGAACCTAGTTTTTCATATTTTTATTTTGACATAATGGAAATGTGAAGATTTGTGCACACAGCACACCGTTAAAATATTTTCCCCACCTTCTACCAATGCTGCTTACAGAGGCTGGGAATGTTGCTGTGGGAAACTTTCCATTCATTTGGTTGAGAATGTAACCCTGAAGGATATTGTCCATTTTTGGCAGAGTTTTGTTTTGTTTATTATTAAATATAGAGAGATGAGCTTCAAAGAGAGGCAATCAGGTCCCTATACATTTAAACTGATATGGAGAAGATGAAACTGGTCCATGTTAGCAAAGTATATCTCTCAAAATTCAATCATCTCTGTCAGTGTTAAAGGTACAGGAATCATATAGCCTTTAGGAACATAAGAACATGAGAAGAACGCTGTTGGATCAGGCCAAAGGCCAATCTAGTCCATCATTCTGTTCTCACAGTGGCCAATCAGATGTCCATGGGAAACATGCAAGCCAGGCTTGAGTACAATACCACTCTCCTCACATGTGATTCCCAGCAGCTGGTATTCAGAGGTATGCTACCTTTGACAGTGGGGAAAGAACATTGTCATTGTGGTTATCCTCCATGAATTTGTCTAATCCTCTTTCAAAGCCATCCTTTGCATGTGGTCAACCAACAAGTGACTCTACTAAAATTTAGGGACCCCCAAAGTTGATGTGATTGCCATTCAAATGGTGAGGTGTGCCACATTGTGTGATTGATTATGCAGAGAGGGGCTTATGTGCTCTCCCAAAATATTTTATTCAAGTTGGCTTCCCTGCTGCTTGATGACTGCAAGATCAGATGGAAACTTGCATGTGTGAATGAACAATCCCAGAGATAAAAGTGCAGATAGAAATTTGTGTCTCTAGATGTCCAATCAAATATGGTGCTTTTATGGAAGGAGTTACTGCATTGACCTGAAAAGCATCAGGCGTACAGTAAGCAAGTGCTGGACATGTGTATGTATATGCGAACCCACCCGCCAATTACCACATTCATCCTTGCCACCTGATTGTTGCCACATCAAGAATGCATTGCCTAATGCATCACCCATACATAACTTTCTAATGAAAATTTGCATAATTTCACACTCAATGCTCTCCAAGTAAAGCTGTTCACAAATGCAGTTGCATATCACCAAAGCTGGAAGAATCAATTGGTGGTGATGCATATGTGAACCATCCCACCGTATGCAAAATCTATTTCAATATACTAGCTATATCCAATGTTTTCTGTCTGCCAGTGTACATTTTAGTCTTCCACGAGAAAGGAATCTAACAACAGTTACTCTAGCAAAAACTTGTTGCACAGCAGATTGCATAGCCTGTCTTTCAAGAGTGACATGCTTATGCATTCTGCTTGCACAAAGCATTTCACCAACAGAACTATTTTGTTATGTGACTATATGGGATACAACCTATTGTTAGTCATACTCAGAATAAGTCCACTGAAATTAAGACATCACTGACTTAGATCCATCAGTGTAATGGGTCCACTGCAGATAGCACTTGAAAGTCACCAGCTGATGTAGCAATCATCAGCTGTTCATTTCCAGGCTGGAACCACATGGGGTACTCATGAGACTTGGCAGGAGTTAAGAGTCCTGATTGGCTCCCTGTGGAGCAGATATTAGAGGTTGGATGTAAGGCAGTCAGAGCGGTAGTCAATGATGTTACTCTAGAAGTAAGCTTTAAGGAGTGTCCTTCAGCCAAGCTGCTGTCTGTTGCAGAACACTTCAGAGGGAAGGTATTGCCCTTATAGGGGCTATGCCCTATTTCTGAAGTATTGGTTCTGGTTGGGTGATGAGCCCTTTTGCTTTCTCTAGGACAGAAGGACAGAAGCAGGATGTCCTTATACATTATGGAAGGTTCTGGACAGAAGTCACCCTCAGAGTTAGAAAAACTAGGCAAGCAAAAATGATTCTGGCATTGCTGGTTTTGGTTGTCCGGTCCCCGTCCCCCCCCCCCCCTTCCGGGAATCTCCAGCATATATTGTATTTATGGGGATCTTTTTGAGTGAGGCTCCTGCTCCCTGCCCTTCAACAATATCTGTGCCATCAGAATCTCAAGTTTAAGGCCGTGTCACCGGTTGATGAGCATGAGGACCATCAAACTCTGAGTTTGACTTTCAGGGTGTGAATTTGTTCCCTGGCCTGGTTTCAGGGGGAACCTCTGCATTTATTTGAACACGGCAGCATAAGTAGAGCCCCTCAGTTACAAACCAAAGGCCTCTCTAATCCAGCATCCTGTCCCTCACAATGTGGAATGATGCCCAAATGATTGTGTAAGTAACAACGTAAAGCTAAATATTTGACGGCTCAGACTCTGGTGCTTTGGATGAATAATGCTGTTCCACATACAAAAAACCATGAAGATAAATTGCTACAGCTGGGCTTTATGCATATGTGCCTCTATTCTTCAGCATCCCCATCCACAAACATATATGAATCTCCTTTGCTGACAAAGTATAGTGTCATTCTTTTTCTAATTCCTGGGGATCAAACAGGCCAAACAGATTTCTGTCTTTGCTTCATAACTCATTGGATTCAGTGGGCTACGTTCTACTGAAGCACCAAACATCTGTTTGCCCAGATAACTAAATTGTTACAAAACAATTTCCCTGGCAGAACTCTTTGTCGTTACTATGAGCTAAAGGAGGGAAGAGATGGCAAGCTATTTTTCCTCTGAACTACCCTTACTTGAATGGTCATTCAACTGATTGAATAATTGATTTCAGCATTGATTGTGTGTGTGTGTGTGTGTGCGTGTGTGTGTGTGTTTGCATCTGTGTATCAGTGGAGGAGACAGCAAGGAGATGACAAGAAAGGAAAGGAAAGGAAAGACTGCATATTTCACTGATAAGATCACTATCCTTAAAAGTTGGAATTAATCTTCACATTAACAATTCACAAAGTCTGGTGGTTTTCTATGCCATCCCAAGTATATGTTCACTATGGAACTCCAGCAAATAACTTCAGGAGCCAGGGTTCCAATAACAGAATATATAAGCATTTACTAAAGCACTCACCAATGTGGGCAGAGTTGCAGAAGCAAGAGAGTACAAACAACCCATGGTCCAAGCACAGAGAGTTTGTTTTTATAAAGTGCTTTAAGGGTCTTTTGTTTTAACAATTGAGCGTGTGTGTGTGTGTGTGTGTGTGTGTGTGTTGAAATAGCAGGAAGAAGTGTGAACTTTGTACTGGCTTTGCTGTTTCATTTAAAAAATGCAGATTAATGAGGAATTTGGACACAATGGTCTTCTGAATAAACACATAGAATTGTTGAGCTAGAAGGGACTCTGAGGATCATCTAGTCCAACCCTCTGCAATGCAGGAATCTCAACTAAAGCATCCCTCACAGAAGCCCACCCAACCTCCAATGCTTAAAAACCTCCAAGGAAGGCAAGTCCACCAAGGAAATCCATTCCACTGTCAAACAACTCTTATCATCAGAAAGTGTTCCTGATGCATCAAATTGCTGTACCTTCTTTTCCAGCAAGGCAACCAGCTTTTACTAGCTGCAGGTGTATTTTTTTGCACATTCTCAGGCAGGAAAACAACATGGCACAGGTATTGCAGGTTTGTGCAGCTGCTCCCTTGCCATCTTGTCCTATGTACACTGCAAAACAGCACTCCAGACCTCCCCCCTTGAAACACCATTGCAAACACCACTGTTTACAAGTCCTGGTCACAAGCTCCCAGAGACTGCATCTAGCTAAATAGAACATGTGGAACTGATACAGACATGAGACTGATCTATCCATTCACAAGTGCAACAATGATTTTTTTTAATTAAAAAAAATGGCACCACTACCTTGGTAGATAAGTATTCTGTGCACATAATGCCAAGATGCAGAAAGGTGGAAATATAGATGTAAGTCAATTGAAATGTTTCTGTTCTCTAACACATGATCCCAGAGGCTTGGAAAGTTCACACAGAGAGATTCAAATATTGAAAAGTGAATCCTAAATCTTCTATATTTAGTATTTAAGGAAGAGTGTCATATCATGCTGATCATCTCCACTAGAAGCAGCTCCCACAATCCAGGCCTAAAACAGCCACAGCTGAGCTCCTGTGTTTGAGTGTAATATTCAGTGTGCAAATAAAAAGCAGAAAGTGTTTTTTGTTATTAAAGCCCCTGTTGACAATTGCACTGGGGAACAGGAGATATATTTGGGGATAGGGGGAATAACACAAGGGAAGAACCACACCTTTTTTGATCATCCATTGTTCAGACATTCTCTTTTCTCTGTATTCAATTCGTCACCACCAGCACCATAGCCATTTCCCTCCTGTCTCCTGGACATATTGTCAACACATGTAATCGCTTTCTTAGTCACATAATTTATTAAAGGAGAAAAGAACTTTTGCATCTGTTTTATATTTAGCTGTGTTCCCCCCCTTCCTCTTACAGACTTCATACCATATTTAAAGCTCAAATTTAAGGGAGCAGAAGAAACATCAAGAGTCAGCTGAGGTCACTCTATCATTGGAGTACCTCTGGTGGCTTATCTGTGCTCAAATAAATAATAATAATAATAATAATAATAATAATAATAATAATAATAATAATATCATCATCACCATGTTCAGCAAAAACACCCCAACAGAAGAATGTTACAAAATGTTACACATACTAGCTGCAGCTCATTGTATAAATCAGGAATGGGGAACTTATGAAGCTCAACATTGGAAGATTGTACAGTGGAGAAGGAGTCCTATGTATCTGTGTTTGTTGTATATATGATTAAATCCCACCAAGCAGCTTAATACTTCAGGTCTTCCAGGCCTTTAAAGGTAAAGGTAAAGGTACCCCTGCCCGTACGGGCCAGTCTTGACAGACTCTAGGGTTGTGCGCTCATCTCACTCAAGAGGCCGGGAGCCGGCGCCATCCGAAGACACTTCCGGTTCACGTGGCCAGCGTGACAAAGCTGTACTGGTGAGCCAGCACCAGTGCCGCACACGGAAACGCCGTTTACCTTCCCGCTAGTAAGCGGTCCCTATTTATCTACTTGCACTTAGGGGTGCTTTCGAACTGCTAGGTGGGCAGGAGCTGGGACCGAACAACGGGAGCTCACCCCACCGCGGGAATTCGAACCGCCGACCATGTGATCGGCAAGTCCTAGGTGCTGAGGTTTTACCCACAGTGCCACCCGCGTCCCTCCAGGCCTTTGGCAGTATGTAATTTATGAGTTATTTTTTTCAAGTAATGCTAAACTTCACATATTTTTATATCAGGCTGAAAGCCTCAGGTGTAAGGTTTTCCATTTGGGGACAACTGAAGTTCTAAGAGTGGTGATTCAACAAAATTAGGAGGGCCACAGATGTTCCCTGTCCATTGTAAAAATCAACATTTAATGAGTTAGCTGCTTACACTACAAAGTGATCCACAAAGCTTCATGATGCGCTCCCAGGTGACCCCCCCCCCATTAAAACTCTCCTACTAACAGTGATTTTGTAGAGATTTTGATTGTGGGGAGTTAGAATTTAAGGGGTTAAAAACAGAAATCAGAATCCAATTCCAAGTTTGATCTTTTGTTACAGTCAGATCCAAATGTTTCTTCTTGCTTGTCTTTTATCCAGAGGGGACAATCTGTTGCAATAAGGGTTGACCTTTGCTTCAGCCCTGCCCAATATCTTGAAGTAAGCATTGCCAATTTTGCAGGCAAGAATAGAACCTAGCTAAACCCTTTTTATTGGATAGGTATAGTATGTAATATCCAGTTTTCATTCTGGAGTCTTTAGCTAGATCTAGTAGCTGTGTTCCCCAAAAACCATGTTATTCCTTTACAAGGAAGCCAGAGTCAACCACTGCTTTTTAGAACAGTTCTTATGCAACAGTTAAGATTAACTGCATCTTCCATTTTGCAGCAATTATGGCATGTTTGCATGTACGCAAAGGCCTTAAGAGTTAGAAACACCATTTAATTTGTTGTTTTCTACTATGTCAGGTTACTTGTGCTGCAGTCAATAATTCTGTCCAAATGTAGGAAGTGAGCAAGTGCGCTTGGGCACTAGAGAGGTCCATGGGAAGGCATTAACTCAGCAAAATTCCAAAGCAGAATGAGAAGTTTATTCTGACAATTCTTCTTTTTTCTGCCATACTTGGCCATTGTTTTCAGCTGGATCTTCTAGTCAGACCCCTACTTCCAAGGAGACCACTGCTAAGTAAACCAGTACTCCTACGGCAATTCTGGGCTTCTCACATGGTCTGTTGCTGTCTTCACTGTTGAGGCTTAGGTGGTGCAATGGGGTGTGTTTAGCATTCAGGGAAGGCCTTGGGCTGTGGTCTGATGTATTATTGCAAGGGGGCATTCAGGTTACACAGCCATTAGCAGAGGAACATCAGGCTGCCTTGGGACCTTTATGACAGCTTACTATATTTCTAAGGCACCCAGGTTCCATTGATTCAAGAACCCTAATGTCCTACTTGGCTCTTCTGTGGCTTTGAAATATCCTCCAAAGTAAGTTTGATGCAAATGCAGCAATACTTTATGTTTCCTTTAAAATAAAGCTTTCCCCATAATTAAGCTGAATTCCTTCTTTTCCTCCCCCCCTTCCTTTCCCCCACAAACTATCCTCTGGTACATCTTGAGGCAATGCATACAGACTGATTAGGAGCTGTATAATCGTTGGAATGGTGGCTTAATTGTAGATGGGGACAGAGAAGCCTCTTTGATATTAGATTGAGCAATGAATTATGTGCATATTCATTGGGTCATCTGCTTGTTTTACAATCGAGAGCAATAGACTTTTTAAGATATTCTGCCCTAGAGCCATAATACAGGCTCCTATCATAAATAATTATGTTAAATTGGTTACTAAGGAGGAGCAGCCAGAGGAAGTTGCTATGGAGATGTTTTTGGTCCCTGCTCAGATACACTTGAATGGCTAATGTAGCCAGTCACAGATGTACAAATTTAGCTGGATACAAATCAAAATAAAGATAGGGAAATTAAGCTCATTTAACCCAAGGGAATGGGGCTTTTTTTGGTGGTTGTTTTTTTAAGATACAGCTCTCTTTGGAAGACTCAACTTCACAGGAATGAGTATACATCTGTGCTTTCTACAAGCTTTCTGGTTTCACATCAGGTAGATAATCCTCACAAAGCAACTGGTTCCCCTTAAGACTAAAAAAGGAAATAAGGAAAAGGGATACATCTATTTAAAACACCAAGCAGTTTTGGTGTGGATGTTGTTAATTCACAAATAGCACAATTAGGACTTCTAATCTTTAAGCCTTATGGGACATCATTGGGAGACAAAAGGGCTAAGGAGTAAATCCTGCACAGATCCGGAGGGGAGTCCCTAAGGAAGTTGGATGGTGCCTTGTACTCCCTCCTTCTGGTGTCTCTTGCGGTCCAGTTAGTGCCAAATGTATTGTTCTGCTTTCCTTCGGACCACATCAACAAGACCAAGAGTAGGTTTTTGTGCTCTGGGCAGCCCGGGAACTCCATACACACTGCCCAATCTTGCACAGCAAAAACAACACGGGAAACAGCAGTTACGAGTTACTGGTATATACATTCACAACAGGTGCTATAATTCTCTGGCAGTTTGACTTCACCCATGGAGGCACAATCTGTTTCCTCCTGAGACAAAAAGATGACAACAAAATTTTTCTCTATAGGCCAGGATTGGGAAACCTGTCTTCCTCCAGATGTTCAAGAATAGCTCCTGTCAGCCCCAGCTTGAGAAGTTGAAGATTCTAAGAATATATTCCATTGCTTTCTGGAATGCAAAGGCTGGACTGAAGGCATGAGCCAACTAAACACCCAGTACACGTGCCTGAATCCTTTGCAGCATATAGATATATTTCTGTTGACAAGCAGTGGTTCCATGATGAAAAATATGTATATCATTTTACTTTTACCAATGTTTAAATTTTTTTAATGATTAAGGTTTCTATGTTTTTGTTTTATCCTTAAGCTACCTTGAGTCCCCCCCCCCCCCCGAGAAAAAAGTGGGGTATAAATGTAGCAGCAGCAACAAAAACAACAACAGGGAGAAGAAAGATCAAAGCAGAAGCATGTGTTGGAAGCTCTGATTCTCATTTAGCTTTTACCTTGTAGATATTGCTTTACAATTAGGGGTGTAAGAAGCCATTTGTTTATGTTCTGGTACAACACTGTGAAACTGCTTTCAGCCTGAGGCACACATTCCCTTCTCAGCAACTATGTCAATGTGAGATGGGGTGAGGTAAGAGGCAATAGTGAGTAGCAATGGATGCAAATTTTGCTTTCGTGCAGAAATTTAAATTCTTGCAGCCATGCAAACACCGCTCTCTATCCTCCCCCCAGTTAAAAAAAGTGAAGCATTAGCAGAGTTCAATGAAACATTCCACTTGAGCACAAGAGGGTATAAGTAAGATCACTGAGGTGTGAGGCAGGTGAGGGGTTGTGGCTGAGAGAGACGAATGTGACCTGGTCCGTTCCACCCACTGCACAGTGGAAGCAAATGGCACTACCAGGTAAGTGGGGACCCAGGGCTAGGCATTGCTGACTTTCCAGAAATGCTTTTAGCATTTTTCTACCTTACTTCTTACTTCTACCTTACTGCTTACTTCAGGAGACTGCAGAAGTACTAGTTCCCACCCACTACCTCTCTCCCAAACGTCCCTTCTGAACCTACAGTAAGAAGATGTTGCAGTTTTGTGTAAACTAATGAACTTGTAGCAGATGTTCTGAATCAGGGAAATGAATATTACATTGTGCTGCTCTGCAAATAACAGGAGCTAAAGGACTTGAAGCAGCTGTTGATAAAAGAAAGAAAATCTTGCATTACTTGCAACCATTTAACTCTTAACCCATGTAGTTTTTAGGGATGTATCAGTCAATTTCCAGTCTGTGGGTTAATTCCACATGTGTTCATTCATAAATCTGTTTCACCCTATATCTGATTTTTTTAAAAGAGAAAAATTGTATGAAAATTCATACTGAAGTATATTTTTTAAAATGTATGTTACCACAAAATGCATTTGAAATTCCAGAAGGTGTGAGATCTGAAGGATAATTAAGTTCCATTCTGTCCATTAGTTTGGGATGTGTGGATCAAGTTTGTACTGGAACTATATTATGATCATCATTATTATGATCATCATTACCATTATTAACAAATACAAAGTTTTATTTGTATTGTAATTATTATTATTATTTACAGATTAAAACAGTAAACTGCCATTGAAAAGTATCATAGCACCTGTCTCAGGTATGAAAAACTGGATAGAAAAATATACTCTTGACATATCCATTCATTTATGGAACCTGTCATCATTATGGAAAGTGTCAAGACCATAGGCAGATGTTTTAGGCAAGTCCACAGAAGTAAAGGCCAAGGGACCCGTGCTGTATCCCTTTTGCATCATACTGTACCATCTATTTGTTTTCTTCTCCTTTCCTTTTGTGAGAAAAAAAGAGGCTCTGGCAAGCAAGCAGTGTACCAAGACCATAATGAAAACTGAACATTAACGAAAAATGAGACCTTTTAATTTCCTGCCACTTGACAGTCCCATTCTCCAGCTCATGGGACATCTTGCTCTAAATTATTCATGAAACAACAGCAACAATCAAAAGTTTTAGCAGAGAGTGCATGCTCTGGAGTTTTGGCGGTTGCACTGTCAAACTCTGTTTGCTGATGCTTGCCAAGTCAGAGGCTGCAAGCTTTGGGAAAGGACTGTAGCTCAGAGATAGAGCATCTGCTTTTCATGCAGCAGTCCCTGGTTCAATCCCCAGTGTCTCTAGAAACGACTCTGAAAGAACATTTCCTGAAACTGGAGAGCTGTTTTCAGTCAGTTTAAATTGGGTAGCTAACATTACTTTTGGCCCAATTGCTGCATTCATACTTGGCCAACCTTCTGGTAGACTTGTGAGCAGAGCCTACGGTGAGATTTCCAAAAAGTAAATGTGGTCACCACACTCTGGCATCCACAACCAACAACAACAACAAAAAAAGAGGCAAGCAGAAACACACAGCCCTGCTTAGCCTTTTACTGATCCACGCATAACAGCTGAAGAGGGGCATTATCACTCCCTGGCTACTCCTCAAATGATCAGTTTGCACCTCCATCAGAGCACAGGGCTCAGACTACTCCAGCATAATGCCTACTTTCTTGGTACTTTTTGCTGTTAATATATAAAATATAAAAATAATATCAGTTGAGGCAGGGTATCAGAAAGCCTTGCTAGTGGTTTGAATCAGGTCTACAGACTGGGTGCTGGCCACCCCCTGTGCAGAGAACACTGAGCTCATTCTTTTGCAACTCAAGCACTGACAAGGATTAGTGGAGAGTTTAATACTGTGTTTTTAGCACTTGCTTCCATTTCCCCACATTTATGCCATTTGTTTTGCTTTAGTGAAGGGAGAAGGGAGAAGAACTCTGGAGAAGATCCAATAAGTAACAGATGGAAGAAGTTTCACTGGTAAACTGTTAAGATGGTAGTGATTTGTCATAAGTTCACAAGTGATCCTTGAAAGTATCCATCCATTTCCTCTGTTCTCTCTTAGGATTCTGTTAGAGACTAGTTCTTACTGAGCTGGTGAATCTGTGCCTGGGCTGAACTGCTTTGGACTGTGGGGTAGAATCACTTCAGAGTGTAGTTCAAATCCCATAGAACTGAATATATGCAGAAGCATTTTCTTCACACAGAAAACTAGATGTTAGGGAGAAGAGATCTAATATACACTTTTCCCATGTGTGCATGGCATTTTGGGGGTGTGCAGGAGTGGGGGATATTCAGTCATATTCATGCACACCTGTACAGCCCAGAGAAAGGTTAATTTATGTTATTTTGCCGCCGCCTCCCCCGCCATTAACTTTGTCCCTTGGATGGCTCAAAACATAAAATAATAAAATGCAACATTGAAATGCGGTTGCCTCACCTCACTGAGAACTAGGCCAAGAAGTTCCCTGCTTTATCATATCAAGAAACCAGCAGTGGCTGAGATCCTCAAGAGCTCAAAAGGTCCCCTCACTGGCACAGCTTGGCTTTGCCATTACTTCCCTGCCCTCTCACAGATGGCTGCTTTAGCCATGGGAGGGTGGCAATGCCACTTGTTTTTTATTGCAAAAGAAAAATTCATTAGCATTTTCTCTTGATATACACATTTTTCTTTGCAATTTTGCCTAATCTGCACATTCTTGCAAACCGGTGTTCCCAAATGTAATGCATTTTTGAATAGGATTTTCACTAACATATGTATTTTAACATACACTTTACAGTCATATGCACATTTTTGTACACATTGCTTGGCTAGAGAACTGCACTGCACACTTCAGAGAAATGTAAAACCTGAAACTGTTTTAGTTTTTTGTATTATTTGGGAAAGTGTGAATTCAGTAGATTTCTTTTAAAATGTAAATTACATCACATTTCTCCAGATCAGATCAACAATTTTACAATCTTTGGGGGTTGGGGGTTGGGGGGCGTAACTTAAGTCTGTTAGATTTAGTCTTGCTCTCTGGAGCAGTAGACAACAAGTCTGTCTTCTGCATGACAGCAAAATATTTGAGGGGCGCTGTCATATCCCACTTCAATCTTCTCTTCTCCAGGCTACACAAACTGCTCCTTCAACCTTATGTTATAGGACTTTTCTTCCATACCACTGAGCATCTTTGTTCCCTCCTCTGAACCTATTCCAATTTCTCTATATCTTCCTCTACTATGTATTTGGAAAGTTGTTTGTCTTTCCATTACAGTGGTACCTTGGGTTACAGATGCTTCAGGTTACAGACACTTCAGGTTACAGACTCCACTAACCCAGAAATAGTACCTCGGGTTAAGAACTTTGCTTCAGGATGAAAACAGAAATCGTGCTCTGGTGGCGTGGCGGCAGCAGGAGGCCCCATTAGCTAAAGTGGTACCTCAGGTTAAGAACAGTTTCAGGTTAAGAACGGACCTCCAGAACGAATAAAGTTCTTAACCCGAGGTACTACTGTATTTATTTCAGCACTTCTTACAACACTATAACCAAATTTTGCATGAGGGTTTCTGGAATCAAGGAGCAGGTTTTCATCTATGTTCAGTTTCAACTGGACACAAATTTGGATCATGATGGCAGACTAAACTTTTTAAAGCTACACAGATTTTAACCACTGATTTCACAAAAAAATCACTGATTGTTTTCTCCTTCTTCGAATTCCCAAGTAATGCTGGGTACAATGCTGACAGTCCTTCATAAATTGTGGCACCAAGAACTGGGTGTAGACCTTTTAACAGTTCCATCTCCACTGTGATTCTTCCAGTTTCCTTTAGCTGGACCACCTACAGGTAAACATACTAGTGAGCCTTAATTTGTAGTCACAGTTCTATGCAAAGGGAATTGATTGCATTCATGCCAAGGTTTTTGGCAGAACATCTTATGCTGTGGAAAGCTGGATCTGTCTCCTCTGTTTTTCCTTTGATGCTCTTGTTCAGAATGTGTAATGCTATTGAAAAATCTTGTTAATGGCCACACCTGCCTGTCTTTTGCTGCAATTATGGAATAATGTAAGCTGAGAAAATATGAAAAGGTGTTAAATTGATACCCATTTTCAGTCAGAAGTCAACCAGGCCCTGTTGGTTCACAGGCAGGTGTTTGAACAAAAGAGGCAAACAACAACATCATAAAAACCCACACAACAGTGGCAGCAACAAAAAACCCTCCATAATAAATCTCAAGTAAATGTCTTGCAAAGGCTATTGAGTCTGGTTATTAAATGACAGAGAGAGAGAGAGAGAGAGAGAGAGAGAGAGAGAGAGAGAGAGAATCCATGCAGTAACTTTAGTTCTAGGTTACTTCTGATGTTGGCTGTCAATGCCTGCCATGAATTTTCAATACATTTGTACAATAATGAGAGCAACTGGGATCCCATGACTTTTCATGAGTGTAGAAGGACCACCTTCTGGTAGCTATTTTCATATGTTCACAGAATGTATGGAAGTGAGACCAGGGTTTTGCCTCACCCTGCCCTTGATATCAGTGCATTCAATTGAAGGTTTGAATAGGCTGTTCAGTTGAATGCAACTCAGTCAGTTTGAATGGAAAAACTCCCCATGTCCACAGATCCCTATCTAGATCAGGTGTGAGGATTATCAGAAAGCTTTGTAGAATTAAAGGACACCCAGAAAACATACAGGGTCCATTGAAAGTAAGGTAAACAAACAAAATATTAGAACAACCTAACAGTGAGATTTTTCACTTAAATTTTCTGCCCCTTTTGATATATTTAAATGTCATACATTTTCTCATTACTTGGTGGGATATCGTGAAAAAAGAAAGAAATGTTCAGCACAGCACTAATCCACACAGTGAAGCCACCTGGCCCACTCCACATTTGGCATCTATGCTACATCTGCAGGGCTCAGAATGATCTTTTGCCCATGCCTCGACTGATCCATTGGTTTGCCTAGTACATTTTGAAGACTTTGGAAGAAGCTAATTTCAGATGACTAGGTGATCTTGTACTCACCCTTATCTTTCTGATAGAGCATACCCATAGTGAAGAAGACTGTTCTTTTTAGATGTCCCCAAAGACATCATATATGCTGCTTTAGTAGATCTTAGGGCTTTTCACCCTGCCAAGTTCTTCAGAAGCTCTGTGAATTTAAATCAGATCAGCACATCAGTAATCGCTGGAAACTTTCAAGCAGAGCACAAACGTGTTTATTTTAACAGGAAAATGTACATCAGTGGTGGCTTATACTAAAAGCATATGACATCGGGGCTCCCTTTACTGATTATTAACCCAGAGGTCTTGAGTGCAGAGTCCTCAAGTGAATTTGAATGTCTACTAGAATAATCTTTATCTCTACTGCTGCATAAATGTTCTTTACATAGAACATTGCATTGTCACCAGGCTATGCAACAGGAAGGTAAATAGCATATTTGCCATTCCTGGTATGTATGCATGTGTTTGATAGATCAGTATAGAGGCCCCATCTGCACTATACATTTAAAGCAGTATTACACACTTTAAACAGTCATGTCTTTCCCCAAAGAATATTGGGAAATGTAGTTTGCACAGAGAGTTGCCAGAAGACCCCTATTCCCCTCACAGGGCTTCAGTTCCTCTAGAAATTGTACGTCTGTGAGAGGACTAGGGAGTCTCCTAACAACTCTCTACACACTTACAAACAACTGATCCCAGGTTTTTATGAAGGGAAACGTGATATTGGTGTGTTGATATTGGTGTGTTGGTATGATACCCCTTTAAATATATCATAAATATACAGTGGTACCTCGGGTTAAGTACTTAATTCGTTCCGGAGGTCCGTTCTTAACCTGAAACTGTTCTTAACCTGAAGCACCACTTTAGCTAATGGGGCCTCCCTCTGCTGGTGCGCTGCCAGAACACGATTTCTGTTCTCATCCTGAAGCAAAGTTCTTAACCTGAGGTAATATTTCTGGGTTAGCAGAGTCTGTAACCTGAAGCGTATGTAACCTGAAGCATATGTAACCCGAGGTGCCACTGTATAGACACATAATAATCTGCTTTATCAGCAATATCTACTGATATAAATTTTAGTGTTGTGCCAAAATATCTCCTCTGGTTTCTCAAAGGTTTCCTCCTTCCCACTTAGAACTCCATTATTCTATCTCATTCTCAGAACACATGAGCATACCCTCCAAGGGTCCCAGTTTTCCAGGGACAGTCCCAGAATTACAATTTGATTCTGGAATGTCCTATTTTCCCCATCAGTGCTGCCACCACCAAGCTCAGGGAGGAGGAGGAGCTGACGGAGCCGATGCTTGTTCTGTGTGATGGTGGTGGTTGTTGCCACTGGCACCATCTCCAGGGAGTCAGAAGCAATTTTTTGCTGTGGGTGCCCATGGGGGTCCAACCTCTGCCCCCGCTGCTCCCCACTGCCTCTTGCTGCTGCCTCTGAAGCCAGCTCCATGTGCTGCTGCAGCCAGGCACTGCCCTCTGCAGTCTCGCACAGCCTATATCTGGCACTCCAGAAAGTACCTGAGTTCCTGGGTGCATTCTTGAAAAGTGATCCAGTGGCTCTCCAAGGTTGCATCCCCACAACAACAAAACCTATACCCAGGGAAAGAGAGTCCTCTATGTGGGGAATTTTGTGCATAAAGTCCAATCTTAAAGAACTTAGTGAGACTTCTACATGAGGGAAACAGCAAGAGACTGCATTTTTAATTATGTGATTCAAAACATTGAAAGACCTATTTCTATCCGTCTCACACACATCCATGCATGTTGGACCAAGAACAAGTGCTCTGCCTAGCTCTCATCTAGTAGCACAGAGTGCTCTCATCTAGTAGCACAGAGTGACAGACAGATGGAGCCAGGCTGTGATGAAAGTTTCACACTGCTCCTGGGGTGAAAGGGTATTGCTCAAAGAATGGCTCTGTGTCCTTCTGGAATTCTTATACTTTTTCTTTTGGAACCTAAGGTATTTTCCACCAGAGCTCCTACTTCTCTTTCCATTGTATTTACAAGATTCTTCATTACATGGCAAGCAGATTGTGGGGTGGCTCTGGTCTCATCCTGATGTTGTTCTTTCTGAGATGTCCTGGAATGTGTGGTTTCCCTCTTCTATGCCCCCTGGCTTTTTGGTAATGTGTGGCTTCCAGATAAAGTTGTGTTTAATCCAGTTGCTTTATGGCAGTGTTGCAAAAGGAAGAATTATAGTATTCTGTTTATTTGAGATCATTAGCAGCAGCTGCCTTTTTTCTTTTTCTTGAAAATTTTAAGCAAAGCCACTGAGACTTTCAGCTGTTCTTCAAGATCACATAGTTTATAACTTATTACACTTAGGGATTAATAAATCGGTCAGTTTCATTTTCGCATTTCCCATTCTTCTCTTCTGCATTTTTCCATGAGTTTGATAACATTTTTAAAAGTCCTCATGGGAATTCATTAGCATTTTAGTGTGGGGTTCCCGAATATACACATTTTATATGCAATTTTGCCTGACAAGCACATTTTTGCAAGTAATTATTCCTAATATAATGCTTTTTGCGTGTTGCCTTCATTAAAAAAAGCAATTTTTTGCATCCGTTTTGCAATATAAACCTAATTTGGTTGGGGAACTGCATTTTGAATTTTGGAAAAGTGAAAACTTTGAAGGATAACTGTGTTTTGGTTCACATATTGCTTCAAGAACTGCTAATTAAGTAGTTTTGCCTTAAAAAGCAACCTGAACTAAAAATTTACCCTATTCCCTATACTGGGGAATCAAAGCTAAGAACAGTAGGTTGTTGTTGTTGATGATGATGATGATAACTACTACTACTTAATTGCCTTCCGAAAATGTATCAAGGCAATGCAGCTAAAACAACACAGCAAACAGCAGCTAATGAATTTAAAACAATTCCAAATAAACCCCTATGACAGAGACCTAGTTAATGTTAATGTTCTCTCCCCACAGTGAATTTCTCCTTCCCACCTCAACATTATTTCTCCCTCCTTGAGTTTTACCTGTGACTAAATGATCATACTTGGTTGTGCCTGCACCCGGCTTGTATTTTTGTTTGCTTCATACACTCATATATACCCTTCACCTTGGGTGAAGTTCACAACACTGTGAAACAACAGCAAAATCAATGAGAGACTGGAACAAAATCAAATATCATGGGAACAATAGGGCCAGCAATTAAGCAGCCAATTAAAACAGTTAAATTTCAACATTTAGAAAGCCTGAGAGCTTGACTTACAGAGCATTTGGGGTCAATTTTCTCTGAAATTATCGCAGCAGGGTGTAATGACATCAGTGTGCTCTCTGACTTTGCATTTCTGTGCAATTCTCTTTCATTTCCACGCCAGTTGTTTCCTACTTGATAGGACAGGCACTCTCATTACATAAAGCAGGCTTCCGAACATTTTCTATCACAGTGTGCAAATGCTGGATATTCGGAAAGAGGCCTTTCGCCGTGAATATTCATTTGCATGTGCTTGTGTGGTGCACCTAGCTGATTGATATATGGTTCTGGGGACTAAAGTGTGTTGTTCTAGCATCAAGCATCAAGCATCAAATGCAAACACATGATCATTGTTTTTGGAAGCACTGGTCACACCCCTCAAATCCCAAGAAGGAATGAATATGGGTATCACCTTGCCGATAAAGGTCCGTATAATTAAAGCTATGGTTTTCCCAGTAGTGATGTATGGAAGTGAGAGCTGGACCATAAAGAAGGCTGATCACTGAAGAATTGATGCTTTTGAATTATGGTGCTGGAGGAGACTCTTGAGAGTCCCATGGACTGCAAGAAGATCAAACCTCTCCATTCTTAAGGAAATCAGCCCTGAGTGCTCACTGGAAGGACAGATCCTGAAGCTGAGGCTCCAATACTCTGGCCACTCCCTGGAAAAGACCCTGATGTTGGGAAAGATGGAGGGCACAGGGAGAAGGGGACGACAGAGGACGAGATGGTTGGATAGTGTTTGTGAAGCTACCAGCATGAGTTTGACCAAACCGCGGGAGGCAGTGGAAGACAGGAGTGCCTGGCGTGCTCTGGTCCGTGGGGTCATGAACAGTCGGACACGACTAAACAACAAACATCAACAAACAACAAATGGGATGGGATAAGAAGCATCAGGATTTCTTCCAGATTTTTTGTATTAAGGAAAGGATTCCAATATCTTTTTCTGTTCCCTCCCCCCATCTAGCCATCTTACAGCGTTCCTAGCCCACCACTTTTATCATGATCTCCCTCAAAGAAGCTACAGCAAATTAATAAAGGCAATGAAATAAAAGCACCTTAGCAGAGGAATCCAGTGAGTATAAGGGAGAGAGGTGGCACAACAACAACAAAAATGGTTCCTTTTTATATTGGATCATTTGTAGGATGGGGAGTGATAGAGAAAGCAGCACACATCAGCTCCAAGATTAGTGTATTCCTCCCCCTGGGGGTGTGTAAGGGAAATGGGAGGAAAATGAGGAAGAGAAACACAGATGTGCATAAAATATGGGGGAGAAGTGACGTTGTCCAATGATGGTCATTGTTGTGTCAAACAATACCCACGGTGGTGAATGAAATTTAGCATGGTATGTTGGTATAACAGTCAAAATGCCATGCTTCCGTAACCCGACAGGTACTGCGGTGTGAAAGGCACATTAGAAAAAGGGACAGAAGCACTAGCATTATTATCAGGAAAACTAATGCATGTTTTCCATGTCTGAATGCACCCTTATGAGAAAGTGTCATCAGACAAAATGGAGGAGAAATTTTGTATCTCCAGAGCTGCATTTTTCACATGTGGCTCAATTTCTCCTGCCCCCGGTGCAAATCCTTCAGGTGGAAATATCGCTCCCATGCAGGTAGCAGCATTTGTGTAATCATTTTGAAAGGCATCTTAACCCAGGACCTATTTTCATGTACCATTTCCCCTCCAGATGCATACAGAGAATCCCAATGATAATCTCAGTGTGTGCAGAGTTCTGAAACCTATAAGGCCCCCCACTGCCTCAATCAAGGTGGCTTGAGTGAGATGAAAGATGGATCTACATTATTCAAGACCATAATCAACACAAAAACACCCAAACTGCTCTTTCTATCTCCATCTTCTTAAACTGCTGAGCTGGGAAAGATAAACATTCCTTCAGCTTTCGATAGAAGATCACTAATCCCAAAGAGATAAGAGCATCGGAGCATTTCAGACATAAAAATAAACCAGCCTGAAATGTAAAGAGAACTTGTTTCTCTCCCCACCCCCAGACATTTATCCTTTATTCTCATTTTTAACAAGAAATTGAGCTCACTTTTTAAAATGAAAAAGAAAAATAGCAGATGTGTGACTGCATGATGGGGAGGGGCTGCCTGGACCCATTGGGGTGGTTAAATTAACTAGTGTGGATGAATTTCAGCCTGGAAATTTGACTGAAATACATCCCCGAAACCAGGGACAATGGAGTTTATGGTGCAGGCAAGCTCACAATTCTCAGTGAGGCAGTTTAACTTTTAAGCAGCAGTATCTGAATTTCCAAAACCTCCATTCAAGTATTAGGTCAGGACCCGAGTTCATAAATGCCAATGCCACAATACTTCTCTTCATTTTTAAAGGTGTTGAAAATTTCCTCAGTTCCACCTGCACTATACATTTAAAGTGGTATCATACCACTTTAAATGTATAGTGCAGATGGAACTGAGGAAACTTTCAAGTGGCATCATACCACTTTAAAGGGTTGTGGCTTCTCCCAATGAATCTTGGCAGTTTTAGTTAGGCAATGAGAGGTTTAAGAGACTCATTTCTCCCTCACAGAGCTACAACTACCAGATGTCTCTGGGAAGAAGGATAAATTGTTAAACCACTACGGGAATTTGAAGCTCATTGCAGGGAAATAGGGTTCTTCTAACAACTTTCAACACCTTGCATTCTTTGGGGAAAGCCATGACTCTTTAAAGTGGCAAGACACAGCTTATATAGGGGTGCCCAAACTTTTTCCAAAGAGGACCAGATTTGATGAAGTGAACATGCGTGAGGGCCAACCAAAGTTGTTGATCTTTTTTAGGATTGAAGTTGTTGAGCTCTTTTTTATGATATCCCCCTAAAGTTGTTGAGTTTATATATCCTTTATCACTTTTACACACACCAGTTTTAATGTGGAAGAGTCATAGCTTAGTGGTAGAGCATCTGTTTGCATGCAGAATGTCCTAAATTCAATCCCAGCATCTCCAGTTAAGCCTGGGGGAGAATCTTGTCCAAAATCCTGGAGCCACTGCCAATCAGTCTGGACAATACCAGGCAAGATGAATCAATGGTCTGACTTAGGATAAGACAGTTTCCTGTGTTTCCCACATTTCTGATTCTCTGTGTTGTTCAGTTTTATGATGCAGCCTCCTGCAAACTTACCTGAAACACTGTGACATTCCAATAAACTAGCACAGGTTTGCATTGCCCGAAACTAAGAATGGCAGAACACACTTATAAAATAATTTTAGAGCAATCCCATTTATATATTTTAGGATGTAAGATATAATTGGTAGAAGAAAGTCTCGATGTGATAATATGTATAATTGCTCAGCCATAACCTTCTTTAAAGGGTCTCTGTTTGCATCTCAGAGCCTTTGAAGTTAGGAGAGACCACATAGCTTGGTGCCTACAGATAAATTAATTAGCTAGGAGCTTAAGGGGTGAAAATTTCAAAAGACTAATGAAGGTTCTAATTTGGAACTAGGTCAAGCATGCATGTGGGGCCTTTAAAGTATGGTCCAGTTAGGAGTTGGAAAGATGGAAAGATAGAGTAGCGAGACTTTTACACGGTTTCTAGAATAGATTGACTACTTAACAATGTTGGGATAATCTCCAGTGAATACTGAAGATGTATTTGTTGTGCCCAGAAAACTGAACCAATATGTAATTGTCCCAAGAAGAAGCAAAATAGATAGCCCATGTACACTTCTATTTCAAAAGGAGCTCATCTAAACTCATTCCAAATAAAAGAATCAATATATTTGGAAGAAAATATCTTCTCCCTTCATCTGCCTTACCTAAGTCAAAATGTTCCCCTTAGAAGAACCTTCTCTAACTGGGTACTCTGTGGATGTTTTGGACTCCATCTGCATGGCCATGGCCCAATTCCAGGAATCATGGAACCTGAAGGTCCACAGCAGTTAGACTGCAAAAAAGGTGCATTGGAACAACATTTTCCCATTTTTAGTTTCAGGGAATGTTTCCTCTAAATAGTTGTCTACTGAAGGATATCCAAACACCTGACATCAAAACCTAAACAGTGAAGAGAGTTCTGGGAAGTTTCCTATATATTTGAATGAACACTTCAAAACTAAATAAGTATTTAAATGTGCATGCTACCACTGTATGCTCATTTCAAAATATATTTTACCTCTAATAAATATTTTTATGCATTTTGGTACATTTTTTGAACTGAGGACTTACAATATTTAGGGCTGAACCCAACATCAGAGTAGAACCATTGAAATTAACAAATATTTTCAACTTAGATCCATTAATTACAATAGGTATACTTAATAGAATCTTAGAATTATAGAGTAGGAAGGGTCCCGCAAGGGTCATCTAGTCCAACATCTGCAATGCATCTATGACAGGTGGCCATACAACCTCTGCTTAAAAACCTTTAATGAAATAGAGGTCATTTTTGCCCATATATGCATTTATGAACACATTTCCTTAGTATATACATCTTTGTACACATTACTTGGCTGGAGAACTGCATTTCAAAATTTGGCAAAATGTAGATTTTTAAGGGTGGCTGTATTTTTGTTTGCATATTGTTTCAGAATATGGGAATTAGGCAAATTTCCCTTCACCACCCACCCTCCATTCCTAAACTGAAGGATGCAATCGAGCAGTAACCTAAATTCAGCAATGAATGGATTGTCTTCATGAATGGTTCAAATTTAAACATGTTGTCAATGAATTGAAGGGAAAGAAAGAATGGGCCAACAAATAAAGTAAATATGGTTTAAGAAAGAGCAGTTTGATTCGGTGTTGAAATATGTTGCTACAATGAAATATACATCACATTTCATCAACCTGTGATGGGAAATCATTACTCAGAAAGTGATTTTTCTGACCCATTGCTTTAAAATGAGTAGATCTTTGAAGCTGCAGCATGGCAGGTATTTTATCATTAAATTGTTTGGGTTATGTTGACAAAAATGGAGATTGATCATGAAAGATCAACCACTTGCCCATGCCTTGATGAAATTTGATAACACTGGACACCCTCTATGTCCTATTATTGATTTAATTCTGGGTTTGCTTAGCAGGAATTCCTGCACTCTTGCACAAATGAGGACAGAACAAGAAATGTTGAACCAAAATAAAAATGAATGATGGTGAATAGTTATATAAACATTAGTTTTCACTAGAAATACTCATTTTAATCAGACATGGAAATATCATTTTAACTACTGTTGTTTGGCATGACTGATATAATACAGATCATTATAGTAATTGGAACTATTACAATAAAATAAGATTTTACTATATCTTAAATAAGTCTTTCTCTGATTTTTTATATTCCTCTTGTTTCAGTCAAATATGATTTTATTTGGAAGAAGGATTGAAATTATTTGCCCCTTGTCTCCTTCTTGTGCCCTTCAAATGCCACCCCCCCCTTTCCTGTCCCACTAGCATTAATCGCTGGCATCCTTATAGTAATTTTGCTTCTTGGTGACTTTCTGTTCTTTGTTTTTGTATGTTTTTAAGGTATACTTTCCCCCTTGTGCTCTTTTATTTTACATGTTATATGATCGGGCTTGCCAACCTAGGAAGGTAGCCCATCCAGGAGAAGAAAAACTTTGATCATACACCTTTCCTGCCTTGTAGGATATCTTCAGGAGAAGAAAAGTCTAAGGAGTAAAGACTACACCAATCTGGAGTGGAACTCTGTTCCTGGTAGCATTAGCTTCACTTTTATAGCTAGGGGAAAGCAAATAATGGCCCCAGATGAAGATGTTAATGCTTAGAGAAGTTTAGATGTGACCAGATGTGAAAACCTCAAAATGAAAAGAGCTTGGGTGGATAAAACTTGCTAGCATGTGTCAAAACATGCTGTGATTGGTCTTCGGAAGGGGAGGAAAATAAAGCATTTGTAGCTGGATTAAAACAACTCAAGTGTGAGGCTCTTCTTTTCCATTGGAATTAGTGATGAAAGAATAGCAAAGAAGTCTTTTGATATGCAATCACAGATGAAGTAGCACTGTACATTAATCTCCTGTGTCATCCAGAGCTCTCCTCTGCTACATGACAAATGCATGCACATGAAGAGACTGAAAGGAACCGATCAGAGGGAGGGAAAGTACTCTAAGGAAACCTGTAATGAAAGTAAATAAAGCAGAAAACAACAAAGGGGAAATCAGCTCCCACTTTTCAGTGCTGTGATTTGAGCAAGGGGAGGGTGGAAGAGAAGAACTTCATTCTGACACATTCCTACAAAGAGAAGTGACAAAGATTCATGATAACATATCATCAATATGTAATTGTGCAGAAGGACTATCCAGAGACCTCCAGGGGGTATTTCCTATTATTTCATTTTTGGAATAATCTTCAGGGCAAAGAAGCACATCACCATTAAAAGTCGTACTGGACTGTCTGTTCTTTTGTCAAAAAAATTGTACCATTAAAAAGTTCCTTTTCTGATCTTTTTTGTCTTGAACCTGTTGATTTGAATCCTATCACCTAGAACTATTGCACTCTCTCTCCCTCTCTCTCTCTGTGTGTGTAATGTTCCCTCATCTATGTGACAGCTCTTCGGATATCTGATGATGACCATCATATCACCACTTAAGATTAGAGGCTGTTCCGTTAGGGCAAATAGGGCACTATACCACATCCTCGAACCTTACAACCAAAATTCGTCCAACACAACAGGACTAGACAGTGCTCTGGATACTCTGTGATATTCATCTTCTGTAACAGAGTCAAGATCCTGGGGGATGCAAGCAATGTTATCCTCAAAATGCTTTGCAAACAAGTCACAGCAAGGTACCATTGGTTCCACCACCTTCTTTGGGCCAGACTGCAAAAGACCCCACAGCACTCAGAAGAGCTCTCCCGGATGACATAATGAGGATGCAATGGAGGCAGCAAAGTATTCCTGCTTTGCTGCCTTCACTGTCAGTTGGTAGGCTCGATGATGAGCCCTCACTAGTGTCTGGTTGCATTCTGTCTACCTTCTTATAACATACCCTCCAACATATTGCCATGGAAAATTGGGATGTGTGTCTTCCAGGACATGCTCCTGCAGAAGAACTCCCAGCACCCAAAAATTGGATGTCCTGATTTATTGGGGGCAGTTGAGGGGCATTTTACAACCAGTCTCATGGGTTCACCCTGGCTATCAGCTTTATCCTCTTTAGCATCAGTGTTGGCCTTATAAAGCTCAGCCATGACGGAGATATGGAGGAATTAATCAGCCCTGCCTGTCATTACCTCTGGCTCCACCTACTTTTGGGCTCCCTGCCCTCCGCCCCACCAGCCCCAGTGGGCACCAGACACCACTGCCTCTAAATTCTCTCTTCTTCAGACTAAAGATACCCACCTCCTTCAAATTTCCCTGTAGACCCCTCACTATCTTGTCACCCTCCTCTGAACATTCGAGTTTGTTGAGATTCTTCTTAAACTGTAGTACCTGGAACATCATGGTTTATGCCTTCTTAATGTAATGTTATGTAGCTCACTTGATAAAGAGCTGGGATGATGAATGAAGTCTTGTATCTTTCAAGTATCTTTCTTGAAAATATCAGGGGTTGAACCTTGTGCATAAAAATCATTTGCTCAACCACTGAGCATGCATTGATCCCTTCCATCTTGCTGGATCAGGCTTCCTTGCCTAGCCAGTTGTGTCCACAAACAGGACATGATGAGGATTTTGGTCTATTCTCTTTCCTAGGCAACTGACACTGACATGTTAACTCTCTGAATATTGCTAATACATTGAGCTATCATAGTTAGTAGCCATTGATAGACTTCTCCTATATGAATCTGTCAAATTTGTTCTAAAAATCCACCTAACCAAGTGGCTTAAAATGTGCTGTCATTTCTCAAGGATTTTCACACATTTAAAGCAGATTAAAACTGTTTCATTCTGGTTGACATAGAGTATTAACTTTTGGGCACCGCAGCTCAGAATTTTGACCAGACTTTTCCTGTTAGATTATATTGTTGCAGCAGTCCATGCATTACAGCTGGCATTCCAGATGTGGATGTACATATGTGTTGGCATCAAAATGCACACATAATGAGGTCAAATGCCTCACCTCAAAAAGGTTATTGTAGTGCAGGAAACTATTCAGAGAAAAGGGCTACCAAATTGATGAAAGGGATGGAGTGAGGAAAAGTTGCAGCATTTGGGACTTTCTAGTTTCGAGAAAATGCAATCAAGAGGTGACATAAGTTATAAAATTATGCATAGTATGGCAAATAGGGATAGAGAGAAGTTTTCTCTCATTTTCAGAACTCATGGACATCTGATGAAATTGAGTGTTGGGACATTCAGAAAGATAAGAGCAAGTCAAAGGTTATAAGCCATGGGGGCATAGAGAGTGTGCATTATGAATTTAACAGTGCTTAGCTTGTTCTTTTATTCTTCTTAGTTGCTATTTTGTTAATGTTGTTCATATTGTTTTATGAATTATAAATGCTCTATTAATTTGTTAATCATATAAAATGACTTTGCTATAATTGTGATGCTTAGCTTATTTTTTAGTTGCTGCTTTGCTAATACCGTACTCTGCTCTTCTGCCATGGTCAGAAACAGTCGTGCTTCTGAACAGCAGCTGCTGGAAAACCACTCGAGAGAAGAGTGCTCTTGTGCTTGGGTTCTGCTTGAGGGTTTTGCAGAAGCATCTGGTTGGTTTCTTCTTTTTTATAATTTTTTAATTGGTTTTACATAATTTTATACGTTTTAACTTTAACAATTTCAAACATTAAAATAAAAGGATCTTTCAAACTTTCTGACCTCCTTCCCTCCCTCCCTTCACATTTAAAATGAAGTATTCTGCATCTTTTACCATTATCCATCTGTTGTATATCCATAGTTACCATAGTTAATTCCACATTACAACTGTCATTACATCCCTGCGTCTGGTTGGTTTCTGTGAGAACAATAAGCTGGACTAGATGATCCATTGGCCTGATCCAGCAGGCCCTTCATTTTCTTATTTCAAATACAGTGGTGCCTCGCAAGATGAAATTAATCCGTTCCGCGAGTCTCTTCGTCTTGCGGTTTTTTCGTCTTGCGAAGCACGGCTATTAGCGGCTTAGCGGCTATTAACGGCTTAGCGGCTTAGCGGCTATTAACGGCTTAGCGGCTTTAAGAAAAAGGAAACAAACTCGCAAGAACTCGCAATACGTTTCGTCTTCCGAAGCAAGCCCATAGGGAAATTCGTCTTGCGGAACGACTCAAAAAACGGAAAACCCTTTCATCTAGTGAGTTTTTCGTCTTGCGAGGCATTCGTCTTGCGGGACACCACTGTATTCTTACTAGGGCTTAGATTGGATAAATAACCACAAAAATGCATATGTGTCTTTGTTGGCAAAGTGTGGAAAGGCAGGGTGCATTCTTATGCAGATCTTGTTGTCACTATATATGATAATGGCCACTGACTTTGATAGTCCTGGCTAGGGAATTAGACAAAGTCATGGAGGATAAATGAATAGCTATTATCCGTAACAAGTAAATGGACTCTCCAGGTCCCCCCCCGGGGGGGGGGGCAGTTGAAATAGATAGCTCCAGATTCCCTTCCAAATCTATGATTCTGTGATTACTGATTGCAGTATATTCAATCCAACAATATACTAATCACATAACTATCAAAATAATTACGCATCTATGTCAGAATAAAGAACATGGTTATAATACAAGATCACAATATTTTAGTTAAGTTACAACTTAATAGGTATACATAGAACTTAAAACACAATGTTATCTACAAATCAAACAATATAATGAAAGCATATCAACATCAAAACACCTCTTTTGCAGGGAGTGATGGTTGGGTTTTTTGTGTATGTTTTTGAGGGGATGGGGAGAAGTGAGAGACAGCACTGCTTAAAGCCTGCTATCCCCAAATCAGATGTGTAAATAATGTTATTAAAACATTTCAATTCATAGAAAAGAAAAAACTTTCTTTCACTAGTTTCATGAATGCTATAAAACAAAATGAAAAGAAAAGAAACAAGAAAGCAGCTACTTCGAACTCTATGGAGTTTCCTGATGGTTGGGCATTTCTCCTTAAGCCAGAGCCATTCTTGTTCATGGAATGTTTAGTATTCAGCATCATTCCTCTGAATTTGTAATGAGTTCATGAATCTGGAGTAGGCGACTGCTACCATCCCATTAATTATTAGTACTGTGCCATAGCCACTCCATTTGTAGGTGAGCCTTATTTTGCTTCTGTACAATGAACAACAACAAGAAGAATTGTTGAATAGAATAACAAGGATTCTTATTCCACAGCAGGGTGAGAGCCCTAATGTCGAAGCTTATTCAGCTGTAAAATGCAGCGACTCTGATTGAATGTGGGAGCTCCACAAATGGAAGTAGGCTTCCATACATGTAGCCATTAACACATTAATACACAGGGACATGTCTGAGGGCACATGATGCAGCAATATTGCTAAAGCTTAAAAGGACTCTGTCAGGCAAATGCCTGGAACACTACAGGAGAAGAATTTCTACGCAACTTGAGTTCCATTGTAGTGGAAAGTTGGAATATAAATGTAATCAGTAATCCCCCAAAGTGGCTATGGCAGGGGCAGGATGGGGCAAGGAGAGACATAGACCTGTTCCAAACTCCTTTCAGCTTGGTTATATGGCATAGCAACCCAGTGGCTGGCAAAAAGGGGAGTGCGAGCTTGGAATGAAGTTTGGAAAGTGGGATAACTTATACCAACTTTCCATAGTTAGGATTGCTTTGTTAGTTATTTACCTCTGGGGACTGCAATTGTGCAGTCTCTGGGAGGGTACCCCAAGGGTCAAAGTAAGTACAGTCATACCTCGGGTTAAATATGCTTCGAGTTGAGCACGTTCGAGTTGTGCTCCTCGGCAACCCGGAAGTAATGGAGCACGTTACTTCCGGGTTTCGCCGCTTGGGCATGCGCAGACGCTCAAAATGATGTCACACACATGCACAGAAGCGGCAAAAAGAGACGTGTGCGTGCGCAGACATGCCGTCACTAGTTACGTTTACCTCTAGATGCGAACAGGGCTCCGGAATGGATCCCGTTCGTATCTAGAGGTACCACTGTATTGTAAATTCCACAATACTGTTCAGAGTAGCTGCTGGTTCTGGTACTCAAAATAGTGCTGTAGGTATCAACACAAAAGGCAGCAAAGAAAAGGTGATGGTACTATATACTGGTGAAAAACACTGGGATGTGTGTAATAGTGACCACTGTCAGCTGATAACATCATCTAGATCAGGAGTAGTCAGCCTGGTCCCTACTGCCAATTAGTGGGCGTTTCAAGATTCCAGGTGGGTGTTAGGGGGTTCTACGGCACATGTCACTACAGGACTGGTGGGTGGTAAGGAAATTTTATCATCAAGAAAGATGCATTAGTGGGTGGTAGGTATAAAAAGGTTGATTACCCCTGATCTATATCATTAGGGTAGCCAACATGGCACTTTCTAGATTCTAATTTCCCTCATGCCAGACTATTAGCCATGCTTCCCAGGGCTGAAGAGAGTTAGAGTCCAGCAATATCTGGATGCACTACAGGTGGGTTAAAGCTGCTCCAAGGAGAACAACTTGACTTTGAACACATCCTAAGAAAATCAAAAGAAAGGAGAGAAGCTGGGCACAGGAGGCTTGAATGATGCCAGATATGTCAGCCTACAGAAGCAGCCCTCTTCTGTGTTGTGAACCAAGAAGCCTACACAGTGACATCAGTGTCTGATGAAATGTTGGAAGACTGGGAACTGGTGTGTGCAAATAAGTGGCTAATGTAACAGAGATAAGTTTGAAATTGTTTAGTTAAGTCAGCAATTGAGAACCACCAGATATTAAATTACCTGGATGGTAAGATTTTGTTTGCAATATGTTACTGGAAGGATTTAAAGTTCATTCCCCCCCCCCCATTCTTTTATCCTTTCATGCTTTGGGATTGACATTAATTCTATCTTTTTGATTTCACGTTGCCCACCCACCTTCCCATGACATCGATGCATTTATGATGAATATGAAAGGAACAGCAATCAAGCCTGAACTGAATTATCATTATCAGAGAAGCCCTTAGAAAAGAAGGTGGGTTTACATAAAACACTGCAAAGTATATTTAAGAGACTGCTCCTCTTTAATGCTAGAGGGAACATCTGTTAGAATGAGATGTAATCATTCCATGGCGGAAAGAGTAATTGTATTAAATTAATGAATGTTTAAAATGCAGGCATGGGTGACAGCTACAGGCCTCAAATTGAATTTCTACAAAAGACATGCATGGAAAAGGATTCATTTTTAATAGATAATATATTGACCAAATTTATATATTTTCGTTCTCCTTTCCCAGCTCCTGACATTGCTTAAAAAACTTGTTCAACACAAGGTTACAGAAACAGGCATCAGAAGCATTCTTGCAAAGGAGAGGGTCGACCATAATAGATAGAAAGGGCTATTTCACTATGATACATGACTAAACCTTTTGCTGAGCAGTTGTAGGTACTCAATGAAGCCTTCACAATCTCACCCAGTGCTGCAGGATTTGCTGAATGTGGGATATGTGAAGGTATGTCTCATCAACACTATATTATGACAATGCACGTTATAGTCTGGTCTGGAAACATCACCTGGTGCAAACCTCATTGGTGATGGGGACAACCTACTGTGAGCATATTACAGCTTTGCTAATGGAGTTGTGCTGGTTGCCCACTCCATGATTGCAACCATCACTTTTGCAAGTACATCTGGTTGCAATCATGGAGTGGGACTTTTCTGCAGTGGTACAGTGCTTCTGGAATCACTTCCCCATTGAGTTTAGATGATCAGCAAATGTGTCATCATTCCAGCCTCTCCTAAAGACCGCTTGTTCACCCAAGATCTCCTGATCTTTTATTACTAGCCTGTTCATCATCATCATCATCATCATCATCATTATCATGTTGTTGTTGTAGGTTGTTTTCTTGTTTTTGTTTTAAATGATGACAGCTTTTTGGTTGTATCCAATGTGGTGCTAAGTTAAAGTCACTTAGCAGTATATTGGTTCTGCTGGTGAAATGTTTTGCACCATTGCTGTTGCTCAAGAGAATACTGACAACTTTGTTGCACAAAAGATTGTGCAACCTGTTACACAACAAGCTTCTGCTAGTGCAATGTTGTGTTGGATTCCTCTGCAGCCCAGTGTTAAAACTCACTTGTCAAGTAGTGCAGAAACCCTTGTGCTAGGGGTGCAGCCCAGCTTTCACAAGTCTGTTACCTCCTTACTTTCAAGAGGGTAAGATTTTGTGATCATTTCATTTCATTTCACTTTTAATTTGTATGCCGTTTTTCCATTTTATAATACCCAAGACGGTTTGCAAGCTAAAGAAAAAAAGAATGTACACCTTATAACAATCTAATCCAACACAAAAATGTGATAATAAAACATAACTTTAAAATAAGCAACTTATACCAAATAAAGTAATATTCATTCCATTAAAATAGTATAGAATAATATTAAATATCAGCATATAAAAATTAAACAGAAATCCATTCTTAATAATTATAACAAATAATTTCTAAACTATAATCAATAAAAACAACTGCAAGTCACAGTGCATAAAATAATACAATACAAATTGAGAAGCAGAGACTGGAGGGTGGGGCAAGGCAGGTGGAAGAAAGCCTTGCCTGATGAAGTCTCTCCCCATCAATACCGACAAAATTCCTTAAGGTTTTTTGTTTTTTTCTGGTGCTTGATGGACACAGTCAGGTTTGGGGGCTGAGCAGGTTGGTGTTTGGCCATTACTAGCAGGCTTCAAGCTGGGGAAAGAACATTTAAAATCAGCAGGTAGATTAAGGATAGGCAACCTTTGGCTGTTCAGCTGTTGCTGGGCTATAAATCCCATCATCTTCATCCAATGGCTGTGATGGCTGGAGCGATGGGAGTTGGGATTCAGCAACAGCTGGAGGGCCACGGGATCGCTGTACATGAAATAAGTGACAAAATATATGTAAACTAAAAACTCAGTGTAGATCAGTTAAGAGATCTCAGAAGAAAACTTTATTTTAGCCATCAGAAGAGGCCTTAGGTATCACTACTGTTGAACAAAGACAGCTGAATTATGCTCTTGGTAGGTTAACTCATTCACATTAATGAGCTCATATACTGGGAATGAATGAGAACTGGGTTATTTGTTTTACAGTTACAACCATCAAGATCTATAAACTAACAACAGGGCAGAAGAAACTCTGTAGAACATCGTAAAAAAGGAACGTGATGAATTAAGCAGGTGCCAGAAGTCTCTCCCCAAGCACACACAGATTTCACATGCATCTCCTGTTTTTTGCAAGAGATACCGCCTCTTTTATAATGTGTTTAACAGCACTATCAAAATTGTCTTATTAAATTTTTATATGCTGTTGTGCAATTGATAAACAACTTGTTTGGAATGTGCAACAGGCTTCCTAACATTGCAATACTTCAGCAGAGCGCCATTGGAAGCTTAGGACTGGGAAAAGGAAGTGCTGTGATGGAAGTCATGTTGATTAGGGCTTTCCAGTGGCTCTGCTTCTGGATTAGCCCAGATGAATGCTTACCCAGTTGAGCTGGAAGGTATGTGTTCAAACAAAAAGTGAAGTAATTTCTTTGTACAGTTTATACAGAGTAGCTGTCCCCAACCTGGTGCACTCTGTATGTTTTGGACCCCAAATCCAATCACCCCTGCTCTCTGTGGCTGATGGGAGTGGTAGTTAAAAACATCAGAAGGTCACCAAGTTGGAGAAGGCTCTTTCAGAGTGGACAGAGAACTCAGGGATAGAATGTGCATTACAGCTGTGCATAGTGCCTCCCTGTGGCCTCCATATTGAGCTGAATCACCCTAGGCCATCTCAAGGACTACCCTCTGCCTCCAATCCATCCCAAAGCAAATCAGGGGCTGGCGGTTAAGGGTATTTAAAGTATTTTAAATCTTAATTTTAGTGGTGCTGCTCCTTCATGAGTGGCTTCCCTGCATGCAAGGGAAACCACCTGTGAAGCAGTAGCAACTGGTTCCCTAACCATCCAGAACCCAACCATCCCTGGTTTCAGTAGAAGCAAGGGATGCAAAGATACAAACAGATTAAAATGTGATAACTGGTGGGGCTACTGATTAATGTAACTGATTTTATTTTGATTTACATTTAAAGTTCTGTAACCAGCTCTAAATGGGAAGCTTGTGGTGCTGTGGTCTAAACCACAGAGCCTAGGCCTTGCCGATCAGAAGGTTGGTGGTTCAAATTCCCGCGACGGGGTGAGCTCCCGTTGCTCGGTCCCAGCTCCTGTCAACCTAGCAGTTCGAAAGTATGTCAAAGTGCAAGGAGATAAACAGGTACCGCTCCAGTGGGAAGGTAAACGGCATTTCCGTGCACTGCTCCGGTTCACCAGAAGCAGCTTAGTTGTGCTGGTCACATGACCCGGAAGCTGTCTGTGGACAAACGCCCGCTCCCTCGGCCAGTAAAGCGAGATGAGCGCCGCAACCCCAGAGTCATTCACGACTGGACTTAACAGTCAGGGGGCCCTTTACCTTTAACCAGCTCTAAGTCTTCAGAATAAGGCCCATTTTAAAAAATAAAATAGCAAGACAATGTGCATTTATTTGTTGGTGCACTCCTTGTACATACTGTAGTTTCCAATTCAAGGTAAAGATGCATACTGAATTGTAAAGCAGAACATTTCATGTTACAATCGTAGAATCAATTATACAGAAGTGGTTTCCATGACACAGTGCTGATAATCATCCAAAGTAATCCATGTAAGCATGCAATGGGTTGATAATGCAGCTCTGGATACTGATTTGAATTTATGAAGGTGTTCATGTGTGCTTGTGGCACTAGATATATTGGAGATTGGGCCAGCTTATCAATCAAGTTGATTGGCAGTAGATTCAGGACCAAAAGAATACATGCATTAATTATTATTTTTATTTTTGGGGAAAAACACCAATGAGCAAATGATAGACATTACTAACAAGAGTTGCTTTTTATGACTCATGCCCCAAACTGATTGCTTTTCATGACTTAAGAGAGTTACCCTACTCTTTGGTAGATGCATCCATTGATGACCATTGTGGGTCTCCTCAGCTATATACAGTAGGGCTGTGTACTGGATTTGACTGATGTCTAAATCCTAGACCAAATTAGGTTTATTCAGAGGAATCTGGGTTTCATTAAAGTTGGCTTGAAACCATAGGCAGCAAAGAGGGGCAGGTATGAGCAAGAAGAAAGAGAAACTGCAAAAAGGAAGAAGCTGCCAGGCATACGCATCTTCTGCTCCCCACTTGGCCTCTGTTCCTTCCTGTCTCCTGAAGCATTTTCTTGCCTTTCATGTTACTCCCATTATCATAACCTTGACCAGGGAGATTCTCAGTTGGCAATCCCATTTGCTCAACCTGCCCAAGAAGAGTTTCTAACATAAAAGCATCTATAGTCTCCTTTAGTGCAACAAATCCCAATAAATGTTCTCTTATTGGAACCTCAGTCTCAGACTTCTCATTGTGTGGTGGTTTGATTACATCGACATAACGTACCATCATGGTCATTTGTTCAATGTGCAGCCCTGAATAACTGAGTAGCATTTGGTTGAGTTTGCATGTCCTAAAATGTTCTGCTTCACAGTACCTGGTGGAAACTGCAAAAGCTCATTTTGGGTATCTTTCCCTAGGTAATGAACCATTGTTTCTTGATATTTAATTCTGCACAATTGTTCATTCATGATAGGATTGAAAAGCGCTAGATATTCTACAAATGTAAAATAAAAAAATCCATTGCTAGCACTGTACAGCTTTTTAGTTGTACTATGGAATGCCAAGTTTTGCATGCCAAGAACTCTGACCAAAGTAATCAAGTGTTCCAAGATTTCTAGCCAATGTTGTTATACATGCCTACTTTTCTGCTGGATAATATCACCAATTGGTTTTCCTTCAGATAAGCACAATTCAAGTCCTCTCCTTGTCTGATAGTTTTCTAAGTGGTCAGTAGGGCTGTCTTGACCATAGGCGGGAGGAGTGCGGGGGCCCCCAGGCGCTGGGCTCTCAGGGCCACCAGGCCAAGAGTCTGGGGCCTGAGAATTGGGGACTGGGGAAGAGCCCACCCGTCAGTCAGAGCGCTGCGACGGGCTCTTCTGCGGGGGGAAGAAGAAGAAGAAGAGGAGGAGGAGGAGGAGGAATTTGGATTTGATATCCCGCCTTTCACTCCCCTTCAGGAGTCTCAAAGCGGCTAACATTCTCCTTTCCCTTCCTCCCCCACAACAAACACTCTGTGAGGTGAGTGAGGCTGAGAGACTTCAGAGAAGTGTGACTGGCCCAAGGTCACCCAGCAGCTGCATGTGGAGGAGCAGAGACACAAACCCGGTTCCCCAGATTACGAGACTACCGCTCTTAACCACTACACCACACTGGCTCTGTGTGCATGACTTTGGGGGTGAGCCAGCCAGCCAGGCGCTGAGGCGGTCGGCCAGCTCCACCCTTCTGCATGCCTGGGATTGGCGTAGGGCTGTGGAGAGGCCTGCCCAGCGCACATTGCTTACACCAAAAGGCACCAGCTTCGCTGAGTCGCCGACACGATGCCTTGGGCTGTTTTTGTTGTGCTGGGCTCCTCTGCTGCTTGTGTTGGTTGCCCACCCTGCTGTGCCCATTGGGATTTTTATTTATTAATATATTCTTTTGGAGATCATCTTCACTATTTTTCTAAGGCAGAGGTGGGGAACCTTTTCAGCCCAAGTGAATCCTCTTATGAACAATCTCCCCTCCCTCCCCAGCTTGCAGCAAAGCGGCTCTCTAGTCCCCCTCCCTCCCCCTTCCCCACTCGCTGTAAAGCCCAATCTCCAAACTAAGCAGCCTTCCCCCTCCCCCTTCCAGCCAGACAGCTGCAAATTTCTTTCCATGCCAAGATCAAGGGCTCTCCCAACACCTTATCTCTGCCTTAGCACCCTTCTCCCTAGCAAACCCTGCTCACCATATGCTCCTGGGGTGAGAAACTGGGATAAGAAACCCCTCCCCTGACCACCCTCCCCCCCACTTCCCCTTTTGCAGCTGCTTGCAATAACCCCCTCTTCCCCCGACTGTATCCCAGCTCCACAACAAATGTACCACAAAGCACCACACTATGCACACATTTCCATGAAAATATTCTTTATAGTGATTGTGAAAAATGGGAGTATGCATTCTGGCAAATTTCCTTCTTGAAATGCTGGTAATAGCATTCTCCTAAAGCTTCAGAGGAGAATCTGGTCTGGACTGAACAGGTCTCTGTCTGTTCCTTGATTCCATGTGATCACTGAAAAAGTGCAGTGAGAATGAATACTGGGAAATTTGGTTCTGGGAGTTTTTCATTTAAAATAAAACAAACCCAAGTAAGGTTCTAGCACTTACAGCTACAAATATAAGCTTGTATATGTATAAGAAATGACTGCTGGAATATAACATAGGATGGAGGAACTTAAGCTCTCCCTTTGCACACAGACACCCATGTTAACCTCCTGGATCTCCCCTCCCCCCATTGCAACCACTCAGTCCCATTTTAACATGCCCCCAATTCTGAAGCATCCAACCACTCCTCTTCTGCAGCCTTCTTTGTACTCATGTTTTCACTTTCATCCCTATTTCCATGCCTTTTCCTTTCCTTTCCTTTCCGTCAATCTTGAAATGCTGTATGTGAGCAAAGAAGTCTCCTCTGAACATGTGCAGAGTGCTATCCCTTCCCCCACTGTGTACTTTCCTATGACCTCATGACACTTCATTTCCCCCTCTCTTTCCTCCCTCCCCCTTTGCTACACTCACTCCTGCTATTTCTCCCCTGCCTGAATGAAATCAGTCTGTTGCTGTTTGGGGAGCAAAGTTCTGCTGGCAAAACAAGGGTCGACTTGATTCGGGGCACAAGCAAAGATGCTCATCTGTCTCCTCTCCTCAGTTGTTAGAGCATGAGATTATCAATCTCAGAGTCATGGGGAAAAGATTCCTGCATTCCCCAGCGCTGTTTATGCTAAGGATGGCCCTGATGGTCAGTATTCCTCTCAAATGAAGATGGAATTTTTCCAATGTTCTTCCTGTTTTTGTTTTAACCTGTTTATTGCAGAGTTGATTTACCTTCCCTCCCCCCCCCGCCCCAAACAACTTACATCAATAACTTTTTTTTTAAAGACACACATCTTTTGAGGTTGACTATATCAACCATTGACAGCATACTTCATCATTTGCTAGTCTCCTCTTGCAGTAGATAGGAAAACATTTAATGTTTTTTGAATCTATGGGAAATGCAACCTGCTGTGGACAAGCTGTCACAAATTATAATAGCACAAGTTAGGCCAGTAAGCAGGGTCACTGTAATTCAAGTCAGGCACAATACTGTGTTCTTTTTCAGACTTTAGAGTACTTTCACTTTTCTTGACATATTCTTTTTCCTCTGTGAGCTTTCCAGAAATATCTCTAATTTGCAAAACTTTGGTCTTCAAGTTTATACCATTTGTAGTAGGAGTGTGACATCCAACTCCCTCAGTGCTAGTTTCAACAAGAGCATAAACATATTCTTGTTCTTCAGTGCTTTCTGTGTACAAAGCTATTTCAGGAAGAAAACCGCTTGCTTTGCCTGCTCCTTAGCTTTTTCTGCCTTTCGTTTGCAACAGTGAGCTCCAGATGGTCCCTTTCTGATTAGCCATAGCTCATAAAAAAACTTTTTCTAAATAAGATTAAGATGTTGTTGTAAGATTTTAAATTAAGTGCATTTTCACTTTTTGTGTATGTAGACCAGGGGTTGTCAACCTGGTTCCTACTGCTCACTAGTGGGAGTTTCAGGATTCTAGATGGGCGGCAGGGGGGTTCTATGGCACAAGCTGAATCCTCCTTCCATCGAGCACTGGTGGGCAGTAAGGAAATTTTACCATCAAGAAAGATTAGTGGGTGGTAGGTATAGAAAACTTGACTACCCTTGATGTAGATAGATATTACATAACCTCTGATCAGTTCTATGATCTATTTCATATACAGTGGTACCTCGGGTTAAGAACTTAATTCGTTCCAGAGGTCTTAATCTCAAACTGTTCTTAACCTGAAGCACCACTTTAGCTAATGGGGCCTCCTGCTGCCGTCGCACCACCGGAGCACGATTTCTTTTCTTATCCTGAAGCAAAGTTCTTAACCCAAGGTACTATTTCTGAGTTAGTGGAGTCTGTAACCTGAAGCATCGGTAACCTGAAGCGTCGGTAACCCAAGGTACCACTCTAGACATTGAAAACATTTCTAATGTATGAATTACTTCAAAAATTCTTTAAAATATAAAAGTAAAATATTATCAGAAATTTATAAGATATAACAAAAACTAATCTGTATAAAACAGTGTCCCTCAAAAGTCAGCATTGTACCCCTCTGAGGTCTGCACCCAAAGTGGCTGTCTGATAGCACCAGCCCTGAGGATATATAACAGGAAGCAGCTATTTACAGATCAGGCCACTGGTCCCTCTAGCTCAGTATTGTTTACCTAAATAGCAGCAGCTCTCTAGATGTTCAGACATGGGTTTTCCCCAGCCCTAACTGAAGAAGGCAGGGCATGAACCTGACTACCTTCTGCAAACAGAGCAGATGCTCCACCACAGAACCACAACCCTTCTCTCTGCCAAAGTTACATGCCGAATGTGCATATTTGGAGAAATGCCAATGGAATTTCATGGCTCATATAATAAAACTCTAAGAACAGCTTGGCAAGAAATCTGAGTTCTGAAGTGTACAATACTGCTATTTAAAAAATATAACTCTACATTTCATTTTACAACATGCATATCTTTCCTTTCCTCCAAAGAGTTTGTGGTGTGTATGCCCAGTCTCCGTTTCATCCTCCCAGAAACAATTGTTTGCGCATTTTCATGTGGACTTTTTATTTTATTTAGCAAATATACATGCAAATTTGAGAAATCAAACTTAAGGTTGCAAAAAAGAGAACTGAGAAAATATGGAATTGATTGACTTGTCCATCCCTAAGAATCAACAACTAAAAAAACCCCCTCATTGTTATCTCTAGAGACCTGAGTTCAAATCCTCACTCAGTCATAGAAATGGAAAGATCTATCAATTTCAGTTAAGGATTTTACAGTCTAAAACTCAGTTTTCCAGATTTCTGCAGTAAGTTGTATTTTTAAAAATGAAAATTCATTAGCATTTCTACTGGGAAGCACATGTTTTGTATACAGTATTAATTAATGTACAATTTTTAAAGCAATTATTCTTAATATGATGCATTTTATATGTTATCTTCATGAATATGTTAATTTTTGTACTCACTTCCACCCCAATTTATGCATTATTTTATATTTATATATGTGTGTGTGTGTGTGTGTGTGTGTGTGTGTGTGTGTGTGTTGGAGAACTGCATTGAAAAAGTTGTGCTAGTCTGTTAGTTTGAAGGTTGGCTGCATTTCCATAATCAGATTGTTTCAGACAGTGAAAAATTCACAAAAGGCACCACTGAATGTGAACTGAATTTCTCCTCCATCCCTACTCGGTCATGAATCCCACAGGGTCAGTCACACCTCTCAGCCTGCCCTCACCCACACAATTATTCTTAGGAGGATGAAATGGAAAGGGGGCACCCACACCTTGAACTCCTTGGAGGAAAGGCAGGATATACATGTCATAAAATGAAATGTGTCATTGTATTTTGAAATAGCTCTATTGTGCACTTCAGGACGTGGCTTTCTTGTCGTGCCATTTTTAGACTTTTATTATACTAGCAATAAATTTTATCTTGCATGGCATAATCCCATTTTAATCAGCATTCATGAAAAGAAAATTTTATCAAGCAAATTTATGATAAATTCCACTGGATTAACCCTGCAGTTACCATATTGGCAAATCTGATGCATATGTCAGTAGTGTTGGGTTTGTTTTTTTAAAAAAATGTTCTTAAATTGGAGTTATTTCAGGCTTTGATGAATTGTTTTATATTTAGCAGTGCATTAATGTGTAAATTGATTTAAAATGGATTCAATGCTTCATTAATATCTGTTTGCTCCAAGTTTTGCTTTGCTGTCCTGTTAAGAGATATATCAATGACAAGCTGAATTACTTCATGTAAGTGTGCTTGCAATAACTTTATATAATTATTGCTAGTATTGTAATAGAGCGTAGCCTCTTCCCTTTTTTGTGGGGTGCATTTCCTGTCAACAGCAGTAGTTTGGTTGGCAGAAACGGAGTATAATAGTAGGGAACCTTGTTCACCCCAAGGAGCACGTTCTGTTCCTGACAACCTTCCAGGTACCACATGACAATAGTGGTCAGGGAGGTAGAGCAACAGATGCAAGAGAACTACCTCAGGGAAGTGATTCATAAGTGAAATAAACAAAATGATAATGTTGATGACGATGACAACAACAATCACCAACACAACAACCTTTGTACCATAAGCAAGTTTCTGCATACATACATATTTATCTCTCTACCCTCCATCCATACAAGCAAGAAGCCTGGCCTGAGTTCAAGTGCACATTCTGAGTCAAGCAAGACTCAGATTATAAGGCAGGCAAGTGAAGGGTTTGGCATGGGAAGAGTTCCCATGACCAGACAGAGATGCCTGGTGATGTTCCCCACCTCTGGTCCAAAGTGCTACTTTTGATATTACAGAAAATCCTGGAGTATAGTCACTAGGGTTATACCAAATTCTGGGGATTTATTTATCAATAGACTATTGAGTTGACTGGACACAACAGATAGTAGCTTGTAGTGCCTCCTTCCAGCAATATGTATTGGTGAGAACTGAGGAACTACTCAAGTGGTGTCCAAACTTTTTTCAAAGAGGGCCAGATTTGATGAAGTGAAGGGCCGCGAGGGCCAACCAAACGGCCAACCAAAGTTATTAAACTTTTATTTAGGATTGAAGTTGCTGAGGTTCTTTTAGGATTTTACCCCAGGAAATAAGCTGCCCTTTGCTTCAATGGAAGGAAAGATCTCTGATCATTCAACTTTAATGGGCTTAAAAAAAATTTGCAGGGAAAATAACGAGTCAGTGGCAGAAACTCAGGGATCTATCATGCTTATTCAGTCAGAGTTTAGAAGATTGAACTGGAGAGGAGATTGAAGAATCAGAAAAGGGACCTGAGGGTCAGCTAGTTCAACCCCAAAATGCAGTGATCACATACCCCAGGCCTTCCAAAGCTGAAGCTTATTATTTCTCCCACCAGATGGCCATTGTTATTATTATTATTATTTACCCTTCATCCTTAGATATTAGGGATGGGGCTGATGGAAGTTGGAGTCCCAACAATCTCTGATGGACACCAGGCTCCCCATCCCTAGCCTATAAGATAACCAGCATCATAACCCTAGTTAAGTATTTTGTACCACACATTGTACAGTTCATGGGGTCCCAGCTTGTTCCAAGGCTCTGGGTTACTATTTTTGTCCCAGCCAGGCAGAGAAACATGACAAGAGGCAGACAGCAAGGAGTACATCATTGTAAGAAGAAGAAAAACATACAGAAGGCATGTCCAAAGTCCGTTTCAGGGGCCTAATTTGGCCCGCCGATCGGTGTAATCTGGCGCCTGTGGCAGTTTATTTCCTGTGGTAAACTCCTAAAGAAAACCTCAACAACTTCAATCCTAAAAAAGGTAACAGCCAAGTGGGTGCCATGTGAACTCAGCAATGTGTCAAGTGATGGCTTCATACTACTTCCAGGTTCAAAGGTGTTGTGTGGAGGGAAATGCAACCACTAGGCTGAAAAATGTCCCCTTTCTGCCCCCTTTGGGTTTCCTGTGTGGCCTTCACAGATAAGGCACAACTTGGTGTGTGTGTGTTTTTTTGGCAGCTTAGCTGTGCTCACCATTGTGAGGACAGGGTGGGGGTGGTGTCTCCCCAGCTGCTGCCATTGTTGGTGGGTTGACTGGGATGTCACAAAAACCTTTGGCAGCTGAGCGGGTATAAATGTGGGCCAAGGCGCAAGCCTGGGCAGTTGCCTTCCCCAGAGAGAAATGGGCAGCTCGCTGGCACTAAGCCCTGGTGGTCTCCTGCCCCGTGGCGAGAATCTGGCAAGCGGAAGGGGGCAATCACCCGGTGCTGGGATGCTGTGGAGCAAGGAGAAGGCAAGTACAAAGTTTACTTGCTGGTGGGATCGCTACTTGAAGGCGACTGATATTCAGCTCTGAAGCTGGTTGATGTCTGGCAATGGACCTGGCGAGGCTGCAGCTGGTGGGTGGTTGTCGGAAGAGTTTGCATTGAGACTAGTGGATGCTGTGAGGCTACGCTGGCTGAGATGGATGCAAACTGGTTTGGAAGCCTTGTTTGTGAACAGGCAGCCAAACAGAGGAGGAGTCGGGGGCGATGCTGCGGATGGGGGCCATCCCACTCACCTGGTTGCCTTTGCCTTACAGGGATGTCTGGAGCCGGTGAGGGTTTCCCCAAGTCCAGCCTTCAAAGTCATGAAGAGAACCGCAGGACGTCCCTATTTACATCGGAGAAATGAACGTGAAAAACTGGCAGTGAGCAATGGACAAGGCTGTGGCCAGACCTGAGAGAAGGAGCTTTGAAGGGAGACTGCAGGCGGACATCTGCTGCATTGCAAGTGATGGGGCAGTGGGGAGAGAGAAGAAAATGAGGGAGGAAACATTAGGCCACATTAGGCGCACCATTGGAAGTCCTATGAAGACGCTTTGAACAGGAATGGCTTCCCCTCAGGGATTCTGGGAACTGTAGGTGGTTAAGGGGACAGAGAGTTGCTAGGGGGGTTAGTGTTAGGGTAGGGGTAGGGGGTAGGGGTAGGTAGGGGAAGGGTTCCCTCCTTGTGAGGGAACTCTGGGAATTGTAGCTCTGGTTATGGTTTAAGGGGTAGGGGAGGGGGAGGGGGAGGGGTAGGGTTCCCTCCTTATGAGGGAACTCTGGGAATTGTAGCTCTAGTTAAGGGTTAGCATTAGAGTTAGGGTCAGCGTCAGGGGTAGGGGTAGGGTTCTCTACTTGCCAGGAAACTCTGGGAATTGTTGCTCCGGTTAAGAGCTAAGGGGTAGGGGTAGGGTTCCCTCCTTGTGAGGGAACTCTGGGAATTGTAGCTCTAGTTAAGGGTTAGAGTTAGGGTTAGCGTCAGGGGTAGGGTTAGGGTTCCCTTCTTGCCAGGGAGCTCTGGGAATTGTAGTTCTAGTTAAGGGTTAAGGTTTAAGGGTTAGCATTAGAGTTAGGGTTAGCGTAAGGAGTAGGGTTAGGGTTAGGAGTAGGGTTCCCTTCTTGGCAGGGAACTCTGGGAGGGGAGCAGGGGGGCCTCCTAACAGCTCTCCCCACCCTTTTCAAACTATAGCGCCCAGATTCTTTGGGGGAAGAAGCCATGAGTGTTTAAAGCGGCTTCATAGCGCTTTAAATGGTGTGGATGTGGCCCTGGCCTCCCTCACCCCACTGCCTCTTATTATGGAGGAATCAAAACGATTTCCCCACTCAAATCTCTCGGAAACAGGAAAAAGAAAGACTTTGTATCTGATGCCATTTTGAAATGTCTTAACTTGAAATGCCAATAAAGGTATTTGGATTGTATTATATTGTTTTGTTTTGTATTGTATTATGATTAATATGGGAAGTGGAATGGTAAAATGTTAATGAGGCGGACGCGATACTTCTGTAAACTGGCAGGCCCCTTCTTGTGGGCATGGAAGGAGGGACTTGCGGCTGGACAAGAGACTTTAGAAGATGTGTTTTTCCTGATGAAGATGTGCCTGATCTTGGGTTAGCTCACTTGCAAGTGTGTCTAATAAAAAGGTTTCTTAAATCATCCATTTTGTCCAGATCACTTTATTTAAAAGGATACAGGGACCTTAAGTCAAAGGAACCAGTTTATTAATCTCCCACAAAGGGTCAAATAAAAATAATAATAGCAATCCCTCAACTGCCAAAACAAACGGTCTTGCAGCACTGCAAAAACTAACAGGTTTTGGGGAAACGTTTTAAAAATGGGAGGGTCAGGGGGCCTTGGTTTTTGAGGGTGCCATGGAGTCCACATGCCACACGTGTCACAAGGGGGGGGGTCCTCAGTCATTATTTCTTTATTAATAAATGCCCCTCCCCTTGAGGCCTAGTTTCCCCAGCCCTGTCTATGTATGGTCTCCTGTGATGTCACCAACAGACATAGAAGCTGAGGGGAAAGAGGCAGTTACTATTCTAGAATTTCAAACACAGGAGGGGAGCATTCACAGATATTGGCACAACTTGGAGGGGGGGTGTTGTGTGTGTGTGTTGGGGGCTAAGCTGTGCTCACCATTGTGAGGGCATAGGGGGTGGGGGTGATGCCTCCCCAGCTGCTGCCATTGTTGGTGGCTTGACTGGGATGTCACAAAAACCTTTGGCAGCTGAGCGGGTATAAATGTGGGCCAAGGCACAAGCCTGGGCAGTTGCCCTCCCCAGAGAGAAATGGGCAGCTCACTGGCACTAACGCCTGATGGTCTCCTGCCCTGTGGCGGCAAGCTGGCAAGCGGAAGGAGGCAATCGCCCGGTGCTGGGATGCTGTGGAGCAAGGAGAAGGCAAGTACAAAGTTTACTTGCTGGTGGGATCGCTACTTGAAGGCGACTGATATTCAGCTCTGAAGCTGGTTGATGTCTGGCAATGGACCTGGCGAGGCTGCAGCTGGTGGGTGGTTGTCGGAAGAGTTTGCTTTCAGGCTAGTGGATGCCACGAGGCTACACTGGCTGAGATGGATGCAAACTGGTTTGGAAGCCTTGTTTGTGAACAGGCAGCCAAATAGAGGAGTCTGGGGCGATGCTGCGGATGGGGACCATCCCACTCACCTGTTTGCCTTTGCCTTACAGGGATGTCTGGAGCCGGTGAGGTTTTCCCCAAGTCCAGCCTTCAAAGTCATGAAGAGAACCGCAGGACGTCCCTATTTACATCAAAGAAATGAACGTGAAATCCTGGCAGTGAACAATGGACAAGGCCATAGCCAGACCTGAGAGAAGGAGCTTTGAAGGGAGACTGCAGGCGGACATTTGCTGCATTGCAAGTGATGGGGCAGTGGGGAGAAAGAAGAAAATGAGGGAGGAAACATTAGGCCACATTAGGCGCACCATTGGAAGTCCTATGAAGACGCTTTGAACAGGAATGGCTTCCCCTCAGGGATTCTGGGAACTGTAGGTGGTTAAGGGGACAGAGAGTTGCTAGGGGGGTTAGTGTTAGGGTAGGGGTAGGGGGTAGGGGTAGGTAGGGGAAGGGTTCCCTCCTTGTGAGGGAACTCTGGGAATTGTAGCTCTGGTTATGGTTTAAGGGGTAGGGGAGGGGGAGGGGGAGGGGTAGGGTTCCCTCCTTATGAGGGAACTCTGGGAATTGTAGCTGTAGTTAAGGGTTAGCATTAGAGTTAGGGTCAGCGTCAGGGGTAGGGTTCTCTACTTGCCAGGGAACTCTGGGAATTGTTGCTCTGGTTAAGAGCTAAGGGGTAGGGGTAGGGTTCCCTCCTTGTGAGGGAACTCTGGGAATTGTAGCTCTAGTTAAGGGTTAGAGTTAGGGTTAGCGTCAGGGGTAGGGGTAGGGTTCCCTTCTTGCCAGTGAGCTCTGGGAATTGTAGTTCTAGTTAAGGGTTAAGGTTTAAGGGTTAGCATTAGAGTTAGGGTTAGCGTCAGGAGTAGGGTTAGGGTTAGGAGTAGGGTTCCCTTCTTGGCAGGGAACTTTGGGAGGGGAGCAGGGGGGGCCTCCTAACAGCTCTCCCCACCCTTTTCAAACTATAGCTCCCAGATTCTTTGGGGGAAGAAGCCATGAGTTTTTAAAGTGGCTTCATAGCGCTTTAAATGGTGTGGATGTGGCCCTGGCCTCCCTCACCCCACTGCCTCTTATTATGGAGGAATCGAAAGGATTTCCCCACTCAAATCTCTCGGAAACAGGAAAAAGAAAGACTTTGTATCTGATGCCATTTTGAAATGTCTTAACTTGAAATGCCAATAAAAGTATTTGGATTGTATTATATTGTTTTGTATTATGATTAATATGGGAAGTGGAATAGTAAAATGTTACTGAGGCGGACACGATACTTCTGTAGACTGGCAGGCCCCTTCTTGTGGGCGTGGAAGGAGGGACTTGCGGCTGGACAAGCGACTTTAGAAGATGTGTTTTTCCTGATGAAGATGTGCCTGATCTTGGGTTAGCTCACTTGCAAGTGTGTCTAATAAAAAGGTTTCTTAAATCATCCATTTTGTCCAGATCACTTTATTTAAAAGGATACAGGGACCTTAAGTCAAAGGAACCAGTTTATTAATCTCCCACAAAGGGTCAAATAAAAATAATAATAGCAATCCCTCAACTGCCAAAACAAACGGTCTTGCAGCACTGCAAAAACTAACAGGTTTTGGGGAAACGTTTTAAAAATGGGAGGGTCAGGGGGCCTTGGTTTTTGAGGGTGCCATGGAGTCCACATGCCACACGTGTCACAAGGGGGGGGTCCTCAGTGATTATTTCTTTATTAATAAATGCCCCCCTTGAGGCCTAGTTTCCCCAGCCCTGTCTATGTATGGTCTCCTGCGATGTCACCAACAGACATAGAAGCTGAGGGGAAAGAGGCAGTTACTTATTCTAGAATTTCAAACACAGGAGGGGAGCATTCACAGATATTGGCACAACTTGGAGGGGGGTGTTGTGTGTGTGTGTTGGGGGCTAAGCTGTGCTCACCATTGTGAGGGCATAGGGGGTGGGGGTGATGCCTCCCCAGCTGCTGCCATTGTTGGTGGCTTGACTGGGATGTCACAAAAACCTTTGGCAGCTGAGTGGGTATAAATGTGGGCCAAGGCACAAGCCTGGGCAGTTGCCCTCCCCAGAGAGAAATGGGCAGCTCACTGGCACTCAGCCCTTGGTGGTCTCCTGCCCTGTGGCGGCAAGCTGGCAAGCGGAAGGAGGCAATGGCCCGGTGCTGGGATGCTGTGGAGCAAGGAGAAGGCAAGTACAAAGTTTACTTGCTGGTGGGATCGCTACTTGCAGGCGACTGATATTCAGCTCTGAAGCTGGTTGATGTCTGGCAATGGACCTGGCGAGGCTGCAGCTGGTGGATGGTTGTTGGAAGAGTTTGCTTTCAGGCTAGTGGATGCCACGAGGCTACACTGGCTGAGATGGATGCAAACTGGTTTGGAAGCCTTGTTTGTGAACAGGCAGCCAAATAGAGGAGGAGTCGGGGGGGATGCTGCGGATGGGGACCATCCCACTCACCTGTTTGCCTTTGCCTTACAGGGATGTCTGGAGCCGGTGAGGTTTTCCCCAAGTCCAGCCTTCAAAGTCATGCAGAGAACCGCAGGACGTCCCTATTTACATCGGAGAAATGAACGTGAAAAACTGGCAGTGAGCAATGGACAAGGCCGTGGCCAGACCTGAGAGAAGGAGCTTTGAAGGGAGACTGCAGGCGGACATTTGCTGCATTGCAAGTGATGGGGCAGTGGGGAGAAAGAAGAAAATGAGGGAGGAAACATTAGGCCACATTAGGCGCACCATTGGAAGTGCTGTGAAGATGCTTTGAACAGGAATGGCTTCCCCTCAGGGATTCTGGGAACTGTAGGTGGTTAAGGGGACGGAGAGTTGCTAGGGGGGTTAGCGTTAGGGTAGGGGTAGGGGGTAGGGGTAGGTAGGGGAAGGGTTCCCTCCTTGTGAGGGAACTCTGGGAATTGTAGCTCTGGTTATGGTTTAAGGGGTAGGGGAGGGGGAGGGGGAGGGGAGGGTTCCCTCCTTGTGAGGGAACTCTGGGAATTGTAGCTCTAGTTAAGGGTTAGCATTAGAGTTAGGGTCAGCGTCAGGGGTAGGGTTCTCTACTTGCCAGGGAACTCTGGGAATTGTTGCTCTTGTTAAGACCTTAGGGGTAGGGTTCCCTCCTTGTGAGGGAACTCTGGGAATTGTAGCTCTAGTTAAGGGTTAGAGTTAGGGTTAGCGTCAGGGGTAGGGGTAGGGTTCCCTTCTTGCCAGGGAGCTCTGGGAATTGTAGTTCTATTTAAGGGTTAAGGTTTAGGGGTTAGCATTAGAGTTAGGGTTAGCGTTAGCGTCAGGAGTAGGGTTAGGTTAGGAGTAGGGTTCCCTTCTTGGCAGGGAACTCTGGGAGAGGATCTGGGGGGGGGGGCTCCTAACAGCTCTCTGCAACCTTTTCAAACTATAGCTCCCAGATTCTTTGGGGGAAGAAGCCATGAGTGTTTAAAGCGGCTTCATAGCGCTTTAAATGGTGTGGATGTGGCCCTGGCCTCCCTCACCCCACTGCCTCTTATTATGGAGGAATCGAAAGGATTTCCCCATTCAAATCTCTCGGAAACAGGAAAAAGAAAGACTTTGTATCTGATGCCATTTTGAAATGTCTTAACTTGGAATGCCAATAAAGGTATTTGGATTGTATTATATTGTTTTGTATTATGATTAATATGGGAAGTGGAATGGTAAAATATTAATGAGGCGGACGTGATACTTCTGTAGACTGGCACGCCTCTTCTTGTGGGCGTGGAAGGAGGGACTTGAGGATGAACAAGCGACTTTAGAAGATGTGTTTTTCCTGATGAAGATGTGCCTGATCTTGGGTTACCCCACTTGCAAGTGTGTCTAATAAAAAGGTTTCTTAAATCATCCATTTTGTCCAGATCACTTTATTTAAAAGGATACAGGGACCTTAAGTCAAAGGAACCAGTTTATTAATCTCCCACAAAGGGTCAAATAAAAATAATGATAGCAATCCCTCAACTGCCAAAACAAACGGTATTGCAGCACTGCAAAAACTAACAGGTTTTGGGGAAACGTTTTAAAAATGGGAGGGTCAGAAGGCCTTGGTTTTTGAGGGTGCCATGGAGTCCACATGCCACACATGTCACAAGGGGGGGGGGGTCCTCAGTCATTATTTCTTTATTAATAAATGCCCCCCTTGAGGCCTAGTTTCCCCAGCCCTGTCTATGTATGGTCTCCTGTGATGTCACCAACAGACATAGAAGCTGAGGGGAAAGAGGCAGTTATTCTAGAATTTCAAACACAGGAGGGGAGCATTCACGGATATTGGCACAACTTGGAGGGGGGGGTGTTGTGTGTGTGTGTTGGGGGCTAAGCTGTGCTCACCATTGTGAGGGCATAGGGGGTGGGGGTGATGCCTCCCCAGCTGCTGCCATTGTTGGTGGCTTGACTGGGATGTCACAAAAACCTTTGGCAGCTGAGTGGGTATAAATGTGGGCCAAGGCACAAGCCTGGGCAGTTGCCCTCCCCAAAGAGAAATGGGCAGCTCGCTGGCACTCAGCCCTGGTGGTCTCCTGCCCCGTGGCGGCAATCTGGCAAACGAAAGGAGGCAATGGCTGGGATGCTGTGGAGCAAGGAGAAGGCAAGTACAAAGTTTACTTGCTGGTGGGATCGCTACTTGCAGGCGACTGATATTCAGCTCTGAAGCTGGTTGATGTCTGGCAATGGACCTGGCGAGGCTGCAGCTGGTGGGTGGTTGTCGGAAGAGTTTGCATTGAGACTAGTGGATGCTGTGAGGCTACGCTGGCTGAGATGGATGCAAACTGGTTTGTAAGCCTTGTTTGTGAACTGGCAGCCAAACAGAGGAGGAGTCTGGGGCGATGCTGCGGATGGGGGCCATCCCACTCACCTGGTTGCCTTTGCCTTACAGGGATGTCTGGAGCCAGTGAGGTTTTCCCCAAGTCCAGCCTTCAAAGTCATGAAGAGAACCGCAGGACGTCCCTATTTACATCGGAGAAATGAACGTGAAATCCTGGCAGTGAACAATGGACAAGGCCGTGGCCAGACCTGAGAGAAGGAGCTTTGAAGGGAGACTGCAGGCAGACATTTGCTGCATTGCAAGTGATGGGGCAGTGGGGAGAAAGAAGAAAATGAGGGAGGAAACATTAGGTCACATTAGGCGCACCATTGGAAGTGCTATGAAGACGCTTTGAACAGGAATGGCTTCCCCTCAGGGATTCTGGGAACTGTAGGTGGTTAAGGGGACGGAGAGTTGCTAGGGGGGTTAGTGTTAGGGTAGGGGTAGGGGGTAGGGGTAGGTAGGGGAAGGGTTCCCTCCTTGTGAGGGAACTCTGGGAATTGTAGCTCTGGTTATGGTTTAAGGGGTAGGGGAGGGGGAGGGTTCCCTCCTTATGAGGGAACTCTGGGATTTGTAGCTCTGGTTATGGTTTAAGGGGTAGGGGAGGGGGAGGGGGAGGGGAGGGTTCCCTCCTTGTGAGGGAACTCTGGGAATTGTAGCTGTAGTTAAGGGTTAGCATTAGAGTTAGGGTCAGCGTCAGGGGTAGGGGTAGGGTTCTCTACTTGCCAGGAAACTCTGGGAATTGTTGCTCCGGTTAAGAGCTAAGGGGTAGGGGTAGGGTTCCCTCCTTGTGAGGGAACTCTGGGAATTGTAGCTCTAGTTAAGGGTTAGAGTTAGGGTTAGCGTCAGGGGTAGGGGTAGGGTTCCCTTCTTGCCAGTGAGCTCTGGGAATTGTAGTTCTAGTTAAGGGTTAAGGTTTAAGGGTTAGCATTAGAGTTAGGGTTAGCGTCAGGAGTAGGGTTAGGGTTAGGAGTAGGGTTCCCTTCTTGGCAGGGAACTCTGGGAGGGGAGCAGGGGGGGCCTCCTAACAGCTCTCCCTACCCTTTTCAAACTTTAGCTCCCAGATTCTTTGGGGGAAGAAGCCATGAGTTTTTAAAGTGGCTTCATAGCGCTTTAAATGGTGTGGATGTGGCCCTGGCCTCCCTCACCCCACTGCCTCTTACTATTGAGGAATCAAAACGATTTCCCCATCAAATCTCTCGGAAACAGGAAAAAGAAAGACTTTGTATCTGATGCCATTTTGAAATGTCTTAACTTGAAATGCCAATAAAGGTATTTGGATTGTATTATATTGTTTTGTATTATGATTAATATGGGAAGTGGAATGGTAAAATATTAATGAGGCGGATGTGATACTTCTGTAGACTGGCAGGCCCCTTCTTGTGGGCATGGAAGGAGGGACTTGAGGATGAACAAGCGACTTTAGAAGATGTGTTTTTCCTGATGAAGATGTGCCTGATCTTGGGTTAGCCCACTTGCAAGTGTGTCTAATAAAAAGGTTTCTTAAATCACCCATTTTGTCCAGATAACTTTATTTGAAAGGATACGGGGACCTTAAGTCAAAGGAACCAGTTTATTAATCTCCCACAAAGGGTCAAATAAAAATAATAATAGCAATCCCTCAACTGCCAAAACAAACGGTATTGCAGCACTGCAAAAACTAACAGGTTTTGGGGAAACGTTTTAAAAATGGGAGGGTCAGGGGGCCTTGGTTTTTGAGGGTGCCATGGAGTCCACATGCCACACGTGTCACAAGGGGGGGGTCCTCAGTCATTATTTCTTTATTAATAAATGCCCCCCTTGAGGCCTAGTTTCCCCAGCCCTGTCTATGTATGGTCTCCTGTGATGTCACCAACAGACATAGAAGCTGAGGGGAAAGAGGCAGTTACTTATTCTAGAATTTCAAACACAGGAGGGGAGCATTCACAGATATTGGCACAACTTGGAGGGGGGTGTTGTATGTGTGTGTTGGGGGCTAAGCTGTGCTCACCATTGTGAGGGCATAGGGGGTGGGGGTGATGCCTCCCCAGCTGCTGCCCTTGTTGGTGGGTTGACTGGGATGTCACAAAAACCTTTGGCAGCTGAGTGGGTATAAATGTGGGCCAAGGCACAAGCCTGGGCAGTTGCCCTCCCCAAAGAGAAATGGGCAGTTCGCTGGCACTCAGCCCTGGTGGTCTCCTGCCCCGTGGCGGCAATCTGGCAAACGAAAGGAGGCAATGGCTGGGATGCTGTGGAGCAAGGAGAAGGCAAGTACAAAGTTTACTTGCTGGTGGGATCGCTACTTGCAGGCGACTGATATTCAGCTCTGAAGCTGGTTGATGTCTGGCAATGGACCTGGCGAGGCTGCAGCTGGTGGGTGGTTGTCGGAAGAGTTTGCATTGAGACTAGTGGATGCTGTGAGGCTACGCTGGCTGAGATGGATGCAAACTGGTTTGTAAGCCTTGTTTGTGAACTGGCAGCCAAACAGAGGAGGAGTCTGGGGCGATGCTGCGGATGGGGGCCATCCCACTCACCTGGTTGCCTTTGCCTTACAGGGATGTCTGGAGCCAGTGAGGTTTTCCCCAAGTCCAGCCTTCAAAGTCATGAAGAGAACCGCAGGACGTCCCTATTTACATCGGAGAAATGAACGTGAAATCCTGGCAGTGAACAATGGACAAGGCCGTGGCCAGACCTGAGAGAAGGAGCTTTGAAGGGAGACTGCAGGCAGACATTTGCTGCATTGCAAGTGATGGGGCAGTGGGGAGAAAGAAGAAAATGAGGGAGGAAACATTAGGTCACATTAGGCGCACCATTGGAAGTGCTATGAAGACGCTTTGAACAGGAATGGCTTCCCCTCAGGGATTCTGGGAACTGTAGGTGGTTAAGGGGACGGAGAGTTGCTAGGGGGTTAGCGTTAGGGTAGGGGTAGAGTTAGGGGGTAGGGGTAGGGGTAGGGTTCCCTCCTTGTGAGGGAACTCTGGGAATTGTAGCTCTAGTTAAGGGTTAGCATTAGAGTTAGGGTCAGCGTCAGGGGTAGGGGTAGGGTTCTCTACTTGCCAGGAAACTCTGGGAATTGTTGCTCTGGTTAAGAGCTAAGGGGTAGGGGTAGGGTTCCCTCCTTGTGAGGGAACTCTGGGAATTGTAGCTCTAGTTAAGGGTTAGAGTTAGGGTTAGCGTCAGGGGTAGGGGTAGGGTTCCCTTCTTGCCAGGGAGCTCTGGGAATTGTAGTTCTAGTTAAGGGTTAAGGTTTAGGGGTTAGCATTAGAGTTAGGGTTAGCGTTAGCGTCAGGAGTAGGGTTAGGTTAGGAGTAGGGTTCCCTTCTTGGCAGGGAACTCTGGGAGGGGAGCAGGGGGGCCTCCTAACAGCTCTCCCCACCCTTTTCAAACTATAGCTCCCAGATTCTTTGGGGGAAGAAGCGTGAGTGTTTAAAGCGGCTTCATAGCGCTTTAAATGGTGTGGATGTGGCCCTGGCCTCCCTCACCCCACTGCCTCTTATTATGGAGGAATCGAAAGGATTTCCCCATTCAAATCTCTCGGAAACAGGAAAAAGAAAGACTTTGTATCTGATGCCATTTTGAAATGTCTTAACTTGAAATGCCAATAAAAGTATTTGGATTGTATTGTTTTGTATTGTATTATGATTAATATGGGAAATGGAATTAAACCTATTAAGCAATAGGTTGTCCAACCCCTGGAATGCAGGAAACTCAGCTGAAAGTTAGGAAACGTTTGTATTTCTGAATGTGTTTATAGCATCCCTATTGATATTCGGAATACTCGAAATGGGGGGGGAGCTCGGCTGCACACCCATCTCCCTTCATTTTTTTTTTGGGGGGGTGTCTCTCCCCTCCCCCACCTGCCCAGCAGCTTCCCTGCCTGCTGTCTCCCCCTCTATCATCCCACTGGCATTGCATCCTCCCCCAGCCCCCCCCCCCAAAGCTTGCTGCGCCCCAAGGCATGTACTAACCTGAACCCTTGCATGGAGAGGGGCAGGGCACAATGGAAAGGGGTGGGTGACCGGGGTGCTTAAACCACACCTCTTTCCCAGTGGAAGCGGATTTGGGGGGGGGGGGTCATCCGAGAGAGAACAACAACAGGACAGAACAAAGAACACAGAAGACGGAAGTGGCACACAGTTCCTTCTGTTTCCATGCTTCAAAAGAATGGAATGTCAACTCACAGAGCATGTGATCCAGTAGCCACACACACTCTGCCGCACGGGAGAGAATGCAGCTCCTGACATCCAGCACCCCCTTCTCTGCTTCTCTTGAACTCTTTGACTTTAACCCTCCAGTGCTGTCCAAACTTTTCTCAAAGAGGACCAGATTTGATGAAGTGAAGGTCTGTGAGTGCCAACCAAAGGGCCAACCAAAGTTGTTACCTTTTTTTAGGATTGTTGAGGAGTTTTTGTAGGATTTTACCCCAGGAAATAAACTGCCACAGGGGCCGTATTAAACCGATCAGCCGGCCGGATTAGGCCCCTGAAACAGACTTTGAACATGCCTGCACTACCATGAAGTAGAAATAGCTCCATCTTACACTTTATATGTTATAATCAATGTTAGTCATACACGGAGAAGACACAGGTAAGTTCATCTAATTCAGTGGGTCTAACTCTCAGTAGGACTTACTTGACTCTCACCCTATAGCTCCATAACTCAGCTCTTCCTTCAACCATTATTCTCTGAAGAAATCTAAATGGATTAAAATTACCATGGGTAACAATTTAGTTACACAGATGTGTGTGAGAACAGAGTTTCAAAATATAAAGAACCATCTTCTAGGAATTTATAAGTCTTATCTTTCCAAATCAAGAGCTAGGCAAGTGAATACATATATCCTGTTGAAATCAATGGGAAGTATTAGTTAGACAACACTGAGCTTTTACACACATGCATGTTTGTCACTTGATGAGTACATTAGCAATTATGTACTCCTCCATTCAAAGGGGTTGGACTAGATGGCCCTTGGGGTCCCTTCCAACTCTAGAATTATATGATTCTGTGATGCCATGCATATTAAAGTGAGTATAATAGCATAGATGAAACTTCTGTACATTTCATATCATGTCAAACTCGATGTTTTTCCAAGGCTTTTCAGTTTACACAGATGGTTTCCAATTTAGCTTCCATTTATCAAGGGCAGAGAAATTAAGCTGTGTGCATACATGTGGGAACTGGTCTTTCTGACTAGAACATACTGACAGCCTGTCTGAGGACTTCATGAAAGCATATGATTGGTCATTATGGGAAACAGTGGACCTTTGGCCTGAATCATACAATTTTTCTGTTCTGTCAGGTCTGTTAGCATATTTATGAACTGACCCTTCTATGTCTAGACTGTTAGTTTTTAAATTACTTATTATTTATACAGGAACAAAGGGGAAGATTTTTCTACTGAATGTAGTAATTCTGACTGGCCAGATCAATTAAGCCTTTGCACTGCTTTCATTAAAGGCGATGATTTTCAGTTTTTTGTTTTAATCTTTCAGGGCTCCAGATTATATACTTGTTCCTTTGTTGTGGTATAAAATCGACTTGTTGTATAAAATATCCTTCTCTATAACCTCTGTTATTTGTTGGTTTGACATCTGCTTTTGAAAGTTCCTTATTATTGCATGACCTGTATGATGCAACAGAGAATTTCCATGACTGCAATTTTTATGACCCTCTTTCAGAAGGCAACACTAATCAAAATAGAAGAAATGTGTGTGCTTGTCATTGTAAGGGGACTTTGTTTGACAGGGCAAAATTGATATGGGCAACAAAATAATTCCAACAGGTTCCACTATGCAAAGTCAATACTTCTATTACCTATATTTATTAAAATGCCTTTGCTCAGTTTCAATGCACTGTCTGTATGCACGTGCTCCTAGGAGGATAAACCCTCTGTTCTGCTTTGCAGTTATTTACTGAAACTGTTTTGGAGTCCCATCAGTTGAAAGCGCAAGACACAGCTACCTAGCACACCATATGGAGTTTTGTCATGGAAGAAATATAATAAATAAATAAATAAATAAATGGGCTAGCATACCTGAAGGAGCATCTCCACCCCCATCATTCTGCCCGGACACTGAGGTCCAGTGGCGAGGGCCTCCTGGCGGTTCCCTCGCTGCAAGAAGCAAAACTACAGGGAACCAAGCAGAAGGCCTTTTCGGTAGTGGCCCCCACCCTCTGGAACGCTCTCCCATCAGATGTTAAAGAAATAAACAACCACCTGACATTTAGAAGACATCTCAAGGCAGCCCTGTTTAGGGAAGTTTTTAATGACTGATGTTTCAATGTACTTTTAATATTTTGTTGGAAGCCGCCCAGAGCGGCTGGGGAAACCCGGCCAGATGGGCAGGGTATAAGTAATAAATTATTATTATTATTATTATTATTATTATTATTATTATTATTATTATTATTATTATTGCAATGGGGCTCTATACTTAGAGACAAACTTGCACCCTCACAGTGAGAGTGCTGTACTGGAAAGAAAAAAGAAAAACTTTTTTTTTGCAACGGTATATTTTGTTGAATATGCACAAACTAATGAGCATGGCTGCCATATGCCAGCATCACACGGAACATAGTGGAATAACACTTGCCTCTGACTACTGTACATCCAATGAACCACAACTGGGATTGCATCTGTTTTATTTTTCCCTTTTTGTGATGGCTCTTTACTCCAATTTTTTGTTATTGTTATTGTTGATATTATTCTATATTTTCTCTCTTTTTTATATCTAATTCACCTGTAACTGAAAATCATTAAATACATTTTTTTAAAAAAAAAAAAGAGAGAGAATGATTCAGTCTTTTATTTTGGTGCAGACAATTCTTCATTATACTGGTAGTGCTTTGGTGCAGTTGTTATTTACATGCCTCCAATGGTCATGCTAGGTGTCTCATGTAGGTCCACACACTATTTTTTTATGGTCTAGTAATGTTGTTGCATGCAGATGGCTATGTCTTGTCCCAACATGACCATGAGCAGGACACCTTGGGAATCACCTAAGCATTACATGCTTAGAATGCTTACAATGGCTATTTAAAGGTAAAGGTACCCTTGACTGCTAGGTCCAGTCGCGGACAACTCTGGGTTTGCGGTGCTCATTTCGCTTTACAGGCTGAGGGAGCTGGCATTTGTCTGCAGATAGCTTCTGGGTCATGTGGCCAGCATGACTAAGCCGCTTCTGGCGAACCAGAGCAGCGCACGGAAACGCCGTTTACCTTCCCGCCGGAGCGGTACCTATTGATCTACTTGCACTTTGACGTGCTTTCGAACTGCTAGATGGGTAGGAGCAGGGACCAAGCAACGGGAGCTCACTCTGTCATGAGGATTCAAACTACCAACCTTCTGATCTGCAACCCCTAGGCTCTCTGGTTTAAACCACAGCGCCACCCGTGTCTCCCTAATGACTATTTAAAATAGTGTAATACATATGGTGCCTAGGATCTTCCCCCACCCCCTCCATCACATAAATGTAGACTTGGGGTGGTAAATCTTCATTCAACAAAAAAGCAAAAAAAAAAAAAAGTTTTTAAGTGCATCATTTATAATATTCAAAGCAGATGCTGATAATCTCTATCTCAGGCTGTTTAAGGAACTGGAGAAGCAGATATTGAATGCCATAGCTATAGAAATAAAGGGGAAGGGGAGGTGTTACTGGAAGGTCAGAGAGGCAGACAACATCCAGAAAAATGGTGGAATGTTGTCTGAAGGGCAGGATTTAAGCACATACACACAAATATTTCTGACATTTGTGTAACCAGTCCAAAGCTAGAGTCCCTCAGCCATCTATATTTCAACCATTTTTGACTCATAATGATAAAAAAAGCAGGAAAAAAGATGTTAGGGAGCCTGTAATTGGTTCCCTAGGAACAACATAAGAAATGTATGCCGAGACTGAGAATTAAAAATTAAAGTCAGAAGCTGGACCCATCCAGATAGGAAATGAATGAAATAGAATCTATTAGATGTGTGAAATTTTCTAAGAGGGCAAAAGGAAGGATGAGAAACCCATGAACCATAAAGTGATGTAAGGCCATGAGAAGAACCCCGCTGGGTCAGACCAAAAAGCCACCTTGGCTGGCATCCCAACCAGCAGCTAGATGTGGAATTAGTTTTAAAACACACAGTGAGAAAATAAGGACAACAAAAAGACGAAAAGGGTAAGAAAATTAGGGCTGCTGATAAACTAATGACAAATTTATTTCAGTGCGTCCACACTGAGCACAATTTAGTGGACTACAATCTCGAATCTCTTTGCTACCCCCCCCCCCAATCCTCTGCCCCTGCAACATTATCTCTGGGGTGGAAAGATGTTACAACAGAATACAGTGGTACCTCGGGTTACATACGCTTCAGGTTACAGACTCCGCTAACCCAGAAATAGTGCTTCAGGTTAAGAACTTTGCTTCAGGATGAGAACAGAAATTGTGCTCCAGCGGCGCGGCGGCAGGAGGAGGCCCCATTAGCTAAAGTGGTGCTTCAGGTTAAGAACAGTTTCAGGTTAAGAACGGCCCTCCGGAACGAATTTAGTACTTAACCCGAGGTACCACTGTAAGGAGAGGTGTAACATAAACAGTAAATTTTAAAGACAATGTGGAGAATTGCTACAAGTTTGTGGGGGTTTTTTCAAACCATGAGATGACCTCCCTTTACCCTTTGTTCTTATATGCCATACAATCCACAGCAAGGATCTATTAAGTTCTGGTGATGAAAGACAAGCATTTCTTGCCTGGCCTCTGGCACAGTCCGTGGGTACGACCTTTAACCAGTGTTGATATAGAAAATTTCCACTTGGCCTGGTAGGGCAGGGCCCTGACTGACTAAGGCTTCTGAAAAGGCCAGGGGCTCTCTTGGCTGCAAATCCCAGAAAACCTGCCTCCTGCCTTGCAGCTATTTCCCACCTGGCCTGGGAGGGCAGGAACCAGACTTACACTAGCTACAAAAGCAGAGGCAGCTGAACAGATTCTTGGGTTGGGTGGTTTTGTGGGGAGAGCTTTGTTATTATTGCCCTGATTGTTTAAAATGTTTGAAAGCTTTTAAACTGCTTTTAAACTTCTTCTTCTTTTTTAAAAAAAATGTTTTTTGTGGTTTTAAAAATATCTATTAAGGGACATGATGTGTGCCTGGGGTTGAGAGGAGCTGGGGAGAACAGGGGTGGCCCCAATTGCAGTTCTGGGCAAGGGGATGTATGATGTGAGGCTTGCAGCCAGCTAAGGGTCACATGGCATGGGCAGTTAGTGACTGTGCCATGTGCCAGCCCCTCCTCCAACCTTGGGAAATGGTGGTTGCCCTATCAGCCAACCCTTGAGTCTGCAGCTGCTGTTGCTGAATGCCAGGTCAGCTCCCGAGTAAGACTTCCCTCATCCATCATCTGATTATGGAAGAGGAGACCAACTTGGTCTGTATCACTGATACCTGCATGGGTCAGAAGCATGACATCAGTCTCACCACTTGTACCCACCTGGGTACTCAGTGTAGCATCAAGGCAGACTTGAGGGTTAGGGAGGGAGTGGGGCTGCTGTAGACTCCCCAGGAGTCTGTCCAGTTGTGGGTGCTCCTGGCATTGACCAATCTGGACAGATTACAAATTCTGCCTGCCTCCCTGCTCAGCAGTCTCCCTGCCTGAGTGGATGGAGCTGGTCTCAGAGGCAGTGTTGAGGACTCCCAGATATCTGGTTGTAGAGGACTTCAACATCCATGACTCTGACTCTGGGTCGTTCAGGACTTCATTGCTGATGGATCCAATGCGTTTCCAGATGGTTCTGGGGGAATTTTCTGGCTGATATGACTGGTGCACTAGTCAAATCCCTGGCTAGCCCCTGAAACATCTGGATAGCTCAGGCATTGACACATTCACTTCTTCCACTTTGTGGAGCCCACTTGGTGGCCAGGTTGTTCACCAGGGCAAGATGTTTGAGTATATTACATGCATTAAAGGGTCAAAAGGATGCCAGAAGTGGCTATGCAGTGATGAGGAATCTGTAGTCCTCCAGATTTTGTTGAACTCCAGCTCTCATCAGTCCTAACCAACATGGCCACTGGTCAGGAATGATGGAACTGTACTCCAGTTCCTGAGCTATCACTTGCAGCCCTATATCAAGGCCAATAGGATTTTTTGTCTCATGAGAGACCTCCACAGTGTTATTATGCAAACCCTCCACAAACAGCCCTGCCTAATTTCCCCAAACTGCAACCATCTACCCTAACACATCCTCCTCCATCAGCCTGTTCCCATGTCTGTGGCCTGGAATTCCTTGATAGTGGCAGCCTCTCTCTTGATGAGTTGGAGGTCAGCAACCAGATTGAACAAGCTGACATGTAAACTAGGTCTTCTTCTGATCATTTTTCACTAGTACATCATCAACATCCACTTTTGGGCATTTTCTCTCTGTGTGACACTTTGCTCACAAACTCACTGGCCTTTTATTTCACCTTCTCCAGTTGGAATGCCATCTTTTCCAATTTGTTTAGCTCAGATGGCTTTGAGTCACCTTTGAAAAATTCATGTCCTTTTCTTCCTTTTTTGGCATATGCTCTTTGATCTGGTTTCACTTTTAAAGATACTTCGGCTTCCATATCAAACTGCCCTCTGTATATAGAATATCTTATGGGTGTTGAGTGGGTATGGGGGATGGGAAGGGGGAGTTCATTCAACAACATTACTCTTTCTGCCAACTTCCACTTCTACATATGAGAAACATTTATTCATATAATTTTCATCTCCTTGTCTTTCCTTTACATCGATCTGTCTACAATCATTAGCTTCATATCACTGTTGTTTATAATTGTATAATCAAGGATCTGTCAATGTTTTCTTTATAACACTTTCTTATTATCCAGCTCCCAGACATTTTTCATTTTTTGATTAAAAGGAAGCCTTGAGCTTCAGATACGGCACTGAAACTATAGGGCTGCCTACATTTCACTATGTCCATGCAGGGCCAGAAGGGTGCAAGCTGGACAAATGATAGGGTATGTGCTATTTCAGTAATAAATGCATCTTTATGCACACTCCAGTATATACAGCCACCTAGTGATGGCTGTGGGCAGGATTCCTACATTTCATGAGGTTGGACTAGATGACCCTTGGGGGCCCTTCCAACTCTACGATTCTATGATTTATGTACACATCAGTTAGCAGGAGAACGGCACTGCAAAATTCAGAGACATGGATTTTGAAGGATGGCTGTGTTTCAGTCCGCGCATTGTTTCAGAAACTGGGGATTAGGTTTGACTTTAAATGTGAACTGAATCAATTTTCTCTCCTATTCCTAAGACAAGTGACATTCTGAGCCATGGAGATCTGATGCAAAATCTGTAGCCCAAGATTTAGGGCCAGACTATGCTTTTTATGGGAGAAAAATTTAGATAAGAGGACAAAAAACAACAACCCACATACAAAAAGCCTCCCTCTTTTCTCTGCAAAACAGATGGCTTTTCAGTGATATGCTCTCTTGCAACAACTGTAACATCACCAAAGTCACGCCACTCAAATTTGAGGGTGGAAGATAATGCAACTGATTGGCAAAGAGCTATGAAGATGGCATGCTGTGCTGAATGTATCCTTTGAGAAGACACCAGACATTTCCACCTGCATAATTTTGTCCCAATCTATTCATATAGCGGCAGCTAAAAAAGCCAATGCAATTCTGGGCTGCATCAATAGGAGTATAGCATCTAGATCAAGGGAAGTAATAGTGCCACTGTATTCTGCTCTGGTCAGACCTCACCTGGAGTACTGTGTCCAGTTCTGGGCACCACAGTTCAAGAAGGACACTGACAAACTGGAACGTGTCCAGAGGAAGGCAACCAAAATGGTCAAAGGCCTGGAAACGATGCCTTATGAGGAACGGCTAAGGGAGCTGGGCATGTTTAGCCTGGAGAAGAGGAGGTTAAGGGGTGATACGATAGCCATGTTCAAATATATAAAAGGATGTCATATAGAGGAGGGAGAAAGGTTGTTTTCTGCTGCTCCAGAGAAGCGGACATGGAGCAATGGATCCAAACTACAAGAAAGAAGATTCCACCTAAACATTAGGAAGAACTTCCTGACAGTAAGAGCTGTTCGACAGTGGAATTTGCTGCCAAGGAGTGTGGTGGAGTCTCCTTCTTTGGAGGCTTGACAACCATATGTCAGGAGTGCTCTGATGGTGTTTCCTGCTTGGCAGGGGGTTGGACTCGATGGCCCTTGTGGTCTATTCCAACTCTATGATTCTATGATTCTATAAATTTTTCATTGGTTTTGGATTTATTTATTTTGCTTAAAAAATGCAATCATGTTTACAAAAAACATCCACAGAATTATTGGTAAGAAAAAGTCGGTGTATAAAGATTGTTAGCAAAGTAGCATAAACAGACAAACTGGTCCTGTTCCTAAGAGCTTGCCAGCTGAATTTTAACTGAGATGGGAGAGGGAATGATGAAAAGAGCGACGGAGATGAGGATGGTGTTGGGGTGGGAGAGAGGATGAGGACATGCACACAAATGCAGAAACACATACAGTGGTACCTCAGATTAAGTACTTAATTCGTTCCAGAGGTCCATTCTTAACCTGAAACTGTTCTTAACCTGAAGCACCACTTTAACTAATGGGGCCTCCTGCTGCTGCTGCACTGCCGGAGCACAATTTCTGTTCTGAACCTGAAGGTAGCAAAGTTCTTAACCTGAAGCAATATTTCTGGGTTAACAGAGTATGTAACCTGAAGCATATGTAACCTGAAGCACATGTAACCTAAGGTACCACTGTACTTAGAAGTTTTATTGGGCTTGATGCAAAAACTCATGAGCTTCACTATCCAGTGTGGATATTGCAGTTCGAGGACCCTGGTCATGGATCCAGAGAGAGAAGCTATCATACAGGAAGCAACAAAAGAAAAGTAGCATTGAGCAAGATGTCTAGTTTCAGGTTGTTATAGCGGATGGTTCTTCATCCAATTCTAATCCATGAAATTTGCTAACCTCACTCAGAGTTGACATTAATGGACTTAAGTGGTGCATATTCATTTCAGTTGGTCTGCTCTGAGTAGGACAAGCATTGGATACAAGCCATTGAAATTAATTGAAATTAATGGACATAACTATCTTTGGTCGATTTATTTCAATGAGTCAGCTGTAGTAGAGTTTAGTTCAATACAACCCAGTGATTTGGGTGCAAAACATCTTGCAGCTGTTGTAGGGCAGGGGAAACACTGTGCACAGGACAACATTGTGCACAAGCAGTAGTGAAACTGACAGACTTTGCAAATACACACTGTGGAGATGAAGTTAAACCTATTGACAGTTTCACCCCTATAGTGAGGGGGCTTGTAAGTAAAATGAACAATGGAAAGTGATGATGGGAGTTATAGACCAACGATGACCAGAGAGCATTATGAAGAGGTGAGCTACACATGTGGCTGAGAGCTGCAGAAGTGAATGTTGTTTTAAAATAACTTGCCAAATCTTTGGTTGCAGATCTTCAGGTGACATTTAAGGTGCATTTGACCATGAAGCAATAAGATAAGATTGTGTACCCCCACAAAAAGTTATGGGCTTCATGACCCAGGGGTCAAATACCCCTTCTGCAGGGAATGAGACTTCAGACTTCAGAAAGCAAACTGAACATAGTGCCAGCCCCAGAAGCCCCAGCCCAAGGATGACACAGACTTCTTCTGACTCAGAAGAATCCGTCAAAAAAGCAATGGAAGTGGGCGGGACCTCTTGAACTGAAGAGGCACCTATTAGTGAAAGTGGAGCTTACAATTTGAACAGAATCACTGCTCCTATATCTATATCTCAATCTAAGGTTCACTGTTGCAATACCATAGCTATGTTATGGTATAGCAGTCAGCCTTAGCCCTCTCAGTCTAAGGTTAATTGTTGCTGAAGCTACTTTGGAGATCTGCAATGTCATATATCTGCTTTCTTCTATCATTCTGTCTGAGCCTGACACAAGGTGCCCATCTGTGCTCACAGCAGGTCTATTACTTCCTTTGTGTAATAGACATGGGAGAAAGTCTGCCTTACATCCCCCACAGAAAAGCATGCAACATCCTGCTACTGTGTTTGGAGAAGAGCAGCTAGAAACATTTGTTTATGTCTGTGTGCTTCTCAAATTGTTCCAAAGTACCAGCATTGTTTTGTTTTGTCTCCTTAAAGCAAACAATGTAATGACAAATCTTCTTAATGCTGGGGTCCCAGTCTGTTTGTTTATGCAGCTTATTCTTAAGCTAAGCTTCACCTTGGTAGACATTGTAATTAAGTTTTTGGATATATATTTGAATAAATTGTTGATAGAGCACTCCCCCCCCCCAATACAGTTTAAAGGCCTAGAAGATTTTAATTAAATAGGCACACAAGCATAGGAAATATTGACATTCTTCAAAAATGCCAATATCTTTTCTTCAGTTCTTGTAAACAGAAGGGTACGTTATTAGTAACTAGTGAAATGCCAATCATTATGATGAGATTGTGAATTTGGAAGGGGGGGCCCTCAGGGTATTTGAAAAGCATCTCTGCTTGTTTCATGCAAGTGACACTTTGCCCTACCCAATGTGGTTTCCATGAGGAGGAGAAGGACCAGTCAATGCTGTTCTATAAGGGTGAATGGGACCCTGCCCCACCAACTTCAGTCAGCTTTCATCCAACCCTTCTCTACCCTGCCTTCTTAATTACAGTCAGCCAGGGGGTGGGTGGGTACTCTCTGTCAGCTTCCTCCTCCTTATTCACAGTCTTCTTTTGCAGAATTCAGCAAGGAAGATACAACTGAAATTAATTGAGTTTGCTCATTCTGAACTTTAGCCTGCCCTAACTGTTGGCTACTTTTCCTTCATGATTTTCCCCGTCTTCCATTTCTTGTGCATGCCCCTTTTAAATCTCAGTTTGCAATTGTGCATTTAATAAACCCCCATCTATCATGAACTCCCTTCTCTTTCTACATTTCTGACCATGGGATCACACCCAGTAGTTCCTTAAGCTTTTTGAAATCAACTTTCTTAAGATCCAGAGTGCACATCTGGCTACAATCAGCTTCCACTTTCCTCTGTAAAATAAATTTCAGTAGGGCATGGTCACTTTCTCCCAAGGTTCCCACTACTTCCACCTAATTGGCAATTGCTTCCCTGTTGCTGAGGATCAGATCCAAGATAGTTCATCTCCTCGTTGCTTCTTCTACCTTGAGGAAAATAAAATTTCAGCAATGCACTGGGAGATTTGTTGGGTGATACACTGTTGGCAGAGTTTGAGTTCTAACACATAGGGTAGTTAAAGTCTCCCATGACTACTATGCTTTCCTTTTTTAAATACTTAGTCATCTGCTCTAGGCAGGCCACATCCATGTCTGGCTTGGAAGTTTAAAGCAGATTCCTACAGTGAAGACATTATTGTTTCCTTCTCACAGGTATACACATCCCTTTACATATAATTTCACTCCTCTTCCCTTCCTGTTCAGCATATTCCCTTTGAATAGATTTACCGTATATACCTCAGTTGCTTCATTTCAGTCATGAGTCTCATTCCACCATGTTTCAGTAATGCCTATTATATTGCATAAGGGAATTACCTTATATTTTTTGTCACTGCTATATTCATAGAGCTTTCTGATTCTTTCCCAACTCTGAGCTAATAATTATGGAAGGCTAGGATTATTGTCAGGCCATTTTTTTTTTGTTGGGGGGGGGTATTTTAAATGCCTACCTTTAATTAGCCAATGCGCCAAAGCTAGTCTAGTAAAGCTTTACTGAGGGCACAAGGTTAATTTCCTATCCCACAGTCCCACTGTTAATTCCTTGTGTGCTCTTTTTAATTTATGAAAGAAGCAGAAGCAAGAAATCCACAATAAACCATCATAACACTGGCTGCCTGCAAAAGACAATATAATCTTGGCTTAAATGAGTGTGTCCTCACTAGATTCTGCAAAGTATAATCAAGATTTATATCCATTATGACCTTTAATATTTACCAGCTGCAATCCCACAAATTGAATCACGTGACCACTGGTTCCTCAGCTGCAGCAACTGCTTCATTTGAAAGACCACAAACATTCTGCAAAGCAATTTTTAAGTAAAAGAAAATCCCATTTCCTCTTTGAAATGTAATCTTCTGAGGGGTGAAGGGAGAAAGAGTCACTGTTTTTCATCATGAGATGGATGGTTCCACCTGCCTCACAGAATTGTGGAGTTCGATGGGACCCCAAGGGTCATATCTAGTCCAACTTCCTGCCATACAGGAATCTCAACAAAGGCATCCATGACAGATGGCCATCCAACCTCTACATAAAAGCCTCCAAGGAGAGTCCACCACCTTCCGAGGAAGTCCTATCAAACTATCAAACAGCTCCTACAATCAGAATTCTTCCTGATGTTTAGCTGGAATCTCCTTTCTTGTAACTTGAAGCCATTGGTTCAGGCCCTAACCTCCAGAGCAGGAGAAAACTAACTTGCTCCGTCTTCCATGTTGTCACACGCCTTTTATATAGTTCTAGATGGCTATCATATCTCCTCTCAGTCTCCTCTTTTCCAGGCTAAACATACCCAATTCCCTCAGCCATTCCTCATAAGGCTTGGTTTCCAGAACTTTTATCATCTTTGTTGTCCTCCTCTGGGTTGCCATATTCTGAAGAGCAAAAAAGAGGACACATTTGCTGACTTCTGCTTTTAGCAATGGATTGCTATGAAGAGTCTATGTATGAAAAAGAGGGTGTGTCCTGGAATAGAGGACATATGACAACCGTACAACCTTACATCCTTCTTAAATTGTGGTGCCCCAAACTGGGCACAGTACTCCAGGTGTGGTTTGACCAAGATAGAATAGTACCAAAGCAGTACTATTACTTCCCTTGATTCGCACAGTACGTATTCTAACATTGATGCAGTCTAGAACAGCATTAGCCTTTATTTCTTTTTTGCTGCCACATCACACTGCTGACTCATGTTAAGTTTGTGGCCTTCTAAGACCCCAAGGGACGCGGGTGGTGCTGTGGGTAAAAGCCTCAGCGCCTAGGGCTTGCCGATCGAAAGGTCAGTGGTTCGAATCCCCGCGGCGGGGTGCGCTCCCGTTGTTCGGTCCCAGCACCTGCCAACCTAGCAGTTTGAAAGCACTCTCGGGTGCAAGTAGATAAATAGGGACCGCTTACTAGCGGGAAGGTAAATGGTGTTTCCGTGTGCGGCTCTGGCTCGCCAGAGCAGCGATGTCATGCTGGCCACGTGACCCGGAAGTGTCTCCGAATAGCGCTGGCCCCCGGCCTCGTGAGTGAGATGGGCGCACAACCCTAGAGTCTGTCAAGACTGGCCCGTACGGGCAGGGGTACCTTTACCTTTACCTTAAGACTCCAAGATCCTTTTCACATGTACTTCTGGCAATCCAGGTGTCTTTCATTTGATATGTGTTCAGCTGGTTCTTCCTGACCAAGTGCAGGACCTTACATTTGTCCCTGTTGAGTGGGTGTGCCAACTGGGGGCCTCCTGCCGCCTGGTCCTGATTTATTGAAGTTGGAGCAGATGTTTGTGTCCAGTTGTGCTGCTACAGATGCACCACAGCATTTCTTCTCTCTGTGCTCCTCCCAGCTGTTATTCCCCTTCTGGTCGCTGTTGTGAATACATGACCTAACTGTCTGTCTCCATGCACTGCAATCATCTTCAAGGGATTCCATATGGCGGGGTTAATATTGTCAACCTTCATGTCACATTTGCAGGCAACTGCCTTTGTGCAGAACTCCATGCAGGCTTAGGCAAAATGATTTATGGGTCTCTGTAGAGCATCCTCAGGAGGTCGATGTCATCTGCACACAACATCTCTACACCCCACCCCATATCCCCATACAAATTCCCCTGCATCCTCTTTTAGTTTTTTTTTTTTTTTTTTTTTTTTTTTTTTTGCCTGGCTGCAACTGTGATAATGCCTCTTGCTTTTTTTGAATGGAGGATAGAAAGAGATGAGTGACAGGAGTGTTGCTGTTGTTGTTGTTTAGTCGTTTAGTTGTGTCCGACTCTTCATGACCCCATGGACCAGAGCACGCCAGGCACCTCTGTCCTCCACTACCTCCCGCAGTTTGGTCAAACTCATGCTGGTAACCTCAAAAACACTATCCAACCATCTCGTCCTCTGTCGCCCCCTTCTCCTTGTGCCCTCCATCTTTCCCAGCATCAGTGTCTTCTCCAGGGAGTCTTCCCTTCTCATGAGGTGGCCAAAGTACTGGAGCCTCAGCTTCACGATCTGTCCTTCCAGTGAGCACTCAGGGCTGATTTCCTTAAGAATTGATGCATTTGATCTTCTTGCAGTCCATGGGACTCTCAAGAGTCTTCTCCAGCACCATAATTCAAAAGCATCAATTCTTCGGCGATCAGCCTTCTTTATGGTCCAGCTCTCACTTCCATACATCACTACTGGGAAAACCATAGCTTTAACTATACGGACCTTTGTTGGCAAGGTGATGTCTCTACTTCTCAAGATGCTGTCTAGGCCTGTCATTGCCCTTCTCCCAAGAAGGAGGCGTCTTTTAATTTCGTGGCTGCTGTCACCATCTGCAGTGATCATGGAGCCCAAGAAAGTAAAATCTCTCACTGCCTCCATTTCTTCCCCTTCTATTTGCCAGGAGGTGATGGGACCAGTGGCCATGATCTTCGTTTTTTTTATGTTGAGCTTCAGACCACATTTTGCGCTCTCCTCTTTCACCCTCATTAAAAGGTTCTTTAATTCCTCCTCACTTTCTGCCATCAAGGTTGTGTCATCTGCATATCTGAGGTTGTTGATATTTCTTCTGGCAATCTTAATTCCAGCTTGGGATTCATCCAGCCCAGCCTTTCGCATGATGTATTCTGCATATAAATTAAATAAGCAGGGAGACAAAATACAGCCTTGTCGTACTCCTTTCCCAATTTTGAACCATTCAGTTGTTCCATATCCAGTTCTAACTGTAGCTTCTTGTCCCACATAGAGATTTCTCAGGAGACAGATGAGGTGATCAGGCACTCCCATTTCTTTAAGAACTTGCCATAGTTTGCTGTGGTCGACACAGTCAAAGGCTTTTGCATAGTCAATGAAGCAGAAGTAGATGTCTTTCTGGAACTCTCTAGCTTTCTCCATAATCCAGCGCATGTTTGCAATTTGGTCTCTGGTTCCTCTGCCTCTTCTAAATCCAGCTTGCACTTCTGGGAGTTCTCGATCCACATACTGCTTGAGCCTTCCTTGTAGAATTTTAAGCATAACCTTGCTAGCGTGTGAAATGAGTGCAATTGTGCAGTAGTTGGAGCATTCTTTGGCACTACCCTTCTTTGGGATTGGGATGTAGACTGATCTTCTCCAATCTTCTGGCCACTGCTGAGTTTTCCAAATTTGCTGGCATATTGAGTGTAGCACCTTAACAGCATCATCTTTTAAAATTTTAAATAGTTCAGCTGGAATACCATCACTTCCACTGGCCTTGTTATTTGCAGTGCTTTCTAAGGCCCATTTGACTTCACTTTCCAGGATGTCTGGCTCAAGGTCAGCAACCACACTACCTGGGGTGTACGAGGCATCCATTTCTTTCTGGTATAGTTCCTCTGTGTATTCTTGCCACCTCTTCTTGATGTCTTCTGCTTCTGTAAGGTCCTTTCCACTTTTGTCTTTTATTATGGTAATCTTTGTACGAAATGTTCCTTTCATATCTCCAATTTTCTTGAACAGATCTCTGGTTCTTCCCATTCTGTTGTTTTCCTCTATTTGTTTGCATTGCTCGTTTAAGAAGGCCTTCTTGTCTCTCCTTGCTATTCTTTGGAAATCTGCATTCAATTTCCTGTATCTTTCACTATCTCCCTCGCATTTTGCTTGCCTTCTCTCCTCCGCTATTTGTAAGGCCTCGTTGGACAGCCACTTTGCTTTCTTGCATTTCCTTTTCATTTGGATGGTTTTCGTTGCTGCCTCCTGTACAATGTTACGAGCCTCCATCCATAGTTCTTCAGGCACTCTGTCCACCAAATCTAAATCCTTAAACCTGTTCCTCACTTCCACTGTGTATTCATAAGGGATTTGACTTAGATTGTATCTTACCGGCCCAGTGGTTTTTCCTACTTTCTTCAGTTTAAGCTTGAATTTTGCTATAAGAAGCTGATGATCTGAGTCACAGTCAGTGACAGGAGTGAGCAAGCAGTAAATCACACTGGGTAAGTTGAAGTAAAGTTGGAATTTATTAGCAAAAACAGGAAGTGCAGAGGACGGTCAGGCCTGATGAACATTGCAACTCATCTCTAGCAGGTCTTGTCCCCATGAAACAGAAGCTAAGACAGAAGGTTCTTGCCTCCCCACAGCTGTTTAATTGACTTCCTCCCCAAGGTTTATCCCAAGCAATCTGAGTGTGGCTGTGCGAAACAAACTTCTCCGCCACCCTCTTCATGCCTCCCCTGGTTCTGGAAGTCCAGGGGGAGGAGAGCTCATTCCTGCAGAAGAGGGAGACACTTGTGCCTCTTCACCAATCTGGCTCTTCTCTGCCTCTTGGACTCCCTCCTCTTCAGCTTCAGCTTCAGCTTTTGATTCTGGACTTCTCCCTGTCACAGACTCCCCCTGCTCACCACTGTTACCACTTCTGACACCTCCTTATCCCAGTCTCCTCCCTCTGACCACTCATCATCATCTCACCAGTCCTCAGGCTCTGAACCATCTTCCCTTTGGGGTTTCCTAGCTGGTTCCTCCGATCATTCCTCTGTGGCCAAGCAGCCTATGACAGTTGGTGACATGTGGCCATAAGTTGAAACCTCTGTCTTTTACTGTGCAAAGGTAAAAATCACACCAGTTGTCCCACCAACTTTTGCCACTACACCTCACCCCCACCACTGGAAAATTACCCATGAGGGAATGTGGACCTTAGGCTATAAAACAGGCTCTCCAGCATAAGCTTATAAAACAGAAGGTGAAGCTGGGAGGGAATCATGGAATCATGGATTTGGAAGGAACCCTAAGGATCATTTAGCCCAACCCCCTGCAATGCAGGAATATGCAGTTGGCCCATACAAGGATTGAACCTGCAACCTTGGGTTATCAGCACCATGCTCTAACCAACTGAACTATCCAGGCTGGGTCCATTAAAAACAAGTACAAATATTAGATCCTACAGTATTCTCGGCAATATGAACACTGGTTTTTACTTTCAAGGAAACAACTGTGCCCTTGCTCTTGTGTCTTGCATGCCAGTTCTATCCAATGTGCAAAATTACAAGTAGAAAGCTACTGAGTTGGAAGATAACATGTGTCAGTTCTGTTACTCTAATTCAGAGATCCTTTGAAGGGATAAACCAGTTAAAATAAAACTGAATTAGACATCAGATTCAATTTCACAAGGCTTCAGTCACAGTGCACCAGAGGTTCAAGTGAAGTTCAGCTTGAAACATTTTTGCAAAATGAAAACCGTAGCAAAAACATTATTTTAAAAGGTTTAGATTTTGAGCATGGAAAGAGACAAAGAGGGAATAAGCCCCTTCATCTGCTGACGAGAGAAGGAAAAACCTCTTCCCCCCCCCCTCCCCGCTTGCGTGATATATTGCAAACAGGGGAAGTATTTTATGTATATCTGATGGCTGCAACATCTTCACAGTATCTTGTTCACATAGCAGTTTCATCCATCCATTGCCATTATTTCTCTTGCCTTTCAGGTTACAAATCTTTCCAAAGTGGCTTACAAGAAACATTAAACAGCAACTTATTGGCTTCCTGTTTGAGGTGTATTACTTTCTTATTGAAATTATTTTATTTTATTTTTAATTACACAGCTATATTGCTATACCCCACCCCAGGCCTTATAGTAAATGAAGGCTGAGAAATACCACAGTGAATGAAATACTTTTAAAATGCACATGCAATGCATGGGTTGTTTCAACTCACTTCTATCCAGAGAAGATCCACTGTAATTAAGGGACTTAAGTAAGCCATGTCTATTAATTTCATTTGGCTTTGAGTATGACGAAGGCCACAGTCACATCATACAATTAAATCACTATGATACCAGTGGAAATAATCATGGCTTCGACACCCCACCCCCAACAAACAAAGAATCCTGGGAACAGTAGTTTGTTAAGAGCATTGAAAGTTGTTGGGAGGTACTTATTACCCTCACAGAGCTACATTTAACAACTCCCAGCTCCCAGAATTCTTTGGTAGAAGCCATGACTGTTTATCCTGGTATCGTGGTGCTTTAATTGTATGGTGTGAATGGGGACTTAGTCATGTCAAATGAAATTAACAGACTCATGTGAAATTAAATGTGGAGTGTGGGGTACGCAAGCGTAGCCTTGTTAAACAAGCAGGAGGAAGCACTGAAAAATGCTTCTGTTTCCCCTTCTCCTCCGAAACCGCTATGAGTCTATTTCCTATCTAAGTCCTTCACACTTTTTCTGAGTTATAGTAATAGAATACCAGATTTTGCTGCGCACAGCAGAGAGATATAAAGTTCCCCTCTTCTTTTCAAGAAGAAATTGTAGTGGAAGTCAAGCGTACCAAAAGCAAAAAGAAGGGAACTGTTCATAAAATACCTTCTGAGAATTCACAATCAATGCCTCCCCTCACTTTTACACTTCTTTGTTTCCATCTATAATGGCACGCTATATCGCAGCAATGTGCCATGCTGAATCTACTGCAGAATCACGATGCAATTATGCAATATGCATGTGTGTGCGCACACATGCGCACACAGAATTTTTTATTATTATTTTATTTAAGAGAGCAGGAGAAGTGGCTCAACTTTATCTACTGCAATCCAGAAATCCCGCAGAGGTGGAGTGTTGTACTGCCCAACAAAGCATGAGTATGAATGGTTGTTATGGCTATGATGAATTGCACCTTTAATTAATGGCATCTGGAATGTCGTTTTATAATGTTTTCATTCAAGCAGTGATTGTCCTTAATGCTTACAAAGAAAAACTAGGTATGATCTGTCTTCGTAGCCACCTATGCATAGGGGATAAAATAAAAGGCAAAACCACCACTACCACCAAGGGACTAATTAAGGTTAGGAGGCAAAAATTCTTTCCAGCACTTTCAACTTGTGCAGTGACCAAGTGAGGTTCTAATGCTGTGGGTGGGAAGCTCAGTGCACCACTTTCAGGACCAATTGCACATGTCCCCATCAGGTTGCACCATATACCAGGCTAGTAGATGCATTCTGCACTAGCTGAGGGCTCTGGACTATACCCAAGGGCAGCTCCACATGCGGTGCCTTACACTAGTCCATTAGGTGGCAGTCTTTGCTGAGGGGCAAGTTGCTGGAGGACAGGACTGTGTGAGGTTGCTGCTTCCAAGTGCGGTGGAGAGTGCGGTGGAGTGTTGTACTGCCCAACAAAGCATGAGTAGGAATGGTTGTTATGGCTATGATGAATTGCACCTTTAATTAATGGCATCTGGAATGTTGTTTTATAATGTTTTCATTCAAGCAGTGATTGTCTTAACATCAGCCATGTTAAGCATGTCAGCTTCTTCACATGGAATGGGAGCAGGCAGGGACACCACAATGTCCTTTGCTTCAGGCAGGAAAAATAATAATATTGGGCTATCCTCTGCCTCCCACAACATGATGCTACCCCTCTTCCTTCAAATCACATCTCCAAACCTATTCCCCCGCCCCATGAAGCCTTTGACAAAACTACTTTGTAGCCATACTCCAGTGCAACCAATCCAGGAATGTATGCAATGAAAATGAATGCATAGGCTTTCCCTGTTTACCACTGTCTCAATTTCCAGTCCCTTCCTTGCCATGTCCAGAGCTGACTTCCTGTATTAGAGCAAAAGCATTGTATTTAGCCAGATTGAAGGACAAGGACAACAAAACTTGATGGGCGTTCCCAGAGTTCCCTGGATAGAGAGATTGGTTGTTAAAACACTCTGAATTGTAGTGCTTTGTGAGTAGTAGGAGTCACCTAACAGCTCCCATAACAATTTGGGGGAAGCCATGACTGTTCAGTGTTTAAAATATATAGTATGAATATGACCTGGATGTGGCTCATGTTCTGCTTGGGTTTTAAGGGCATAGAAAGTGCCCATGACCAAAGTAAGTCTATTCCAGGGAGACTGTTTTCCTTGCATACGAACAAACAAACAAAACCCAACACAAACATACAAATGCTATTCAGAATCTTTTGAAACTATAGGGACTCTCTTCTAACTTGGCTTAAGCTTAGCAAGTATAAATATATAATACAGCTCTGTTCAAAGGGTAATAGTGCTTGCAGGGGAAATAGCTTAGCAATCTATATAGCAAGATAAAACAGAGTGTCTCTCTCTAAGGTATTTTGACAAATAGATTTACAATTCCAAGTGGCAGTTTATCAGAAGTTCCTATGATGAGTTTATTCAGCCTTTTCACTCCCAAGTTTCCCCCAAAGGTTTTAATAGACTCTCACTTTCTATCTGGAATCAGATGGTTTATTTCATTAAAGTCATTAAATAGAAGATTCTTTCTATAACATTGACATGTGTAGTTACCTGAATTAGGAATATTTGTCTCCCCGATGAGACTTCAACATGCTTAAAAATACTGTTTTTTTTGTTAACCCTATTCCCATAAATATCTCTCCCATAGTCACAACATCTAGAAAGAAATATTACCAGCTGGCAGTTCTGCAAAAAGTACCAAGCAAGAGAAATAGACTTAAAATCTCTTGCAACATGCAGCATCCGGTTTCTCCATAGTCCCACTCATGCTTGGACAGTTTTTTTATAGCAGAGATGAGGAACCTGTGGCTGTCCAGGTGCTGTTGATTCCTATCATCCTTTTAATAGTGACCATGCTGACTAGGGCTTATGGGAGTGGGAGTCCAGCAACATCTGGAGGGTCACAGATTCCCTGTTCCAGTCTCTTAAGGCTGCAGCAGAGACAGGGAACTTGGGACTCAGCTACACAGGTCAACTTATAACGTTAAAAATGTGTCATAAAAATATGGCACTAGGTGGCACTGTAGAGCAGAATCCAAAGTCAATGATAGATTGCCTTGGGAGCTCCCCCCACCCCCATAATGATTTTTAATAGCATTTTTAAAATATTTGTATAGAACTGGCCTTGGTTGATGTTAGGTCTCTTTTCCTCTGATCTGGATGTTTTTGCTGCATCAGAGGTCCCAGGGCAGGTTACATGAATGAGAACGATGAAAAACAATTCTGCAAATAAAGCAATTTAAATACTTTCATGTATTAAAACTATTTTTTTAAAAAAAATCTGCATATAAATCAGTTAGCAAATAGTTCCAGTACAGATACAGACTGGGATGAAGGATACTACCTAAAATGTTTGCTGAAAGAGGAAGGTTTTCAGTAGGTTCCAGAAAGAAAAAAGATTAACATGTAATTGGAGGGAATTCTAAAGGGTATGAGCTATAAGTATGGTTATGTATTACTTGTTACAGATAGTGTCCTTCAGCTCTCTATATTGGACAAACAGGCCAAACCTTACGCCAAAGAATAAACGGACATAAATCTGACATCAAGAATCACAAGACAGAGAAACCAGTAGGAGAACACTTCAATCTCCCAGGACATTCTATACAAGATCTCAAAGTAGCTGTTTTACTACAAAGGAATTTTTGGAAATAGACTGGAAAGAGAAGCTGCTGAATTGCAACTCATTACCAAACTTAAAACCATGGAGAGACCTGGTCTGAACAAAGACATTGGATTCTTATCTCATTATACATGACAAAGCCATTTTTCACCTTCTCACCCCTTGCTTTTTCCTGTAAGACCTATTGCAGTCGTTAAGAGTCGTCAACAGGCTCATCACAGCTATCTGCCAATCACCCATTCCCACCACCCTTCTGAGTAATACCCCTCCCCACCTTCTCACTATATAGAAGGATCTGGCAACTTCTGTTTCAGTGTATCTGAAGAAGTGTGCGTGCACACGAAAGCTCATACCAAGAACTAACTTAGTTGGTCTTTAAGGTGCTACTGGAAGGAATTTTTTTTGTTTTGGTTATGTATTACTGTCAGGGACTAGCAGGGCTCTGATGAATTTGTGACAGAGGCAGGGGGCTGAAGGTGGACCTGGGAGAGGGGGCCAGCGATTTATGAGTTTGATGACACCCACGAGGTAGGAGGCAGGGTGTGGCGAAGGGGAAAGATCTAAGCAGTCAATGTCTCTGGTTGCATGTGCACATTCCATCAGATAAGGGTACATAATCCTGGGAGTTATGGTCCCACTGTTACTTCAACTGTTCCACCAGGCACAAACCAGGAAAACAGCTATGTAGATGCTAGAAGTGTGTGGGTGTGGGTGTCCAAAGTGCACCTTAAAAGCTGTGATAAGTGTGTGCTTTTGTCAATAAAGAATTAACTTGGCTGGGATGTGCAGGACAAATACATTGATATACCACCTTTTATTTCCAGTGGTCTCAAGGTGGTATATTTCACCCTCACAACAAACCCTATGAGGTAAATTAAACTGAAAGATTATGAATGGCCCAAAGCTACCCAGGGATAGGCAGGGATTCAAACTCTGGTCTCCCAGGTGAGAGTCAGGCACTCTAACCATAACAACCCACAAGTACCCCGTATTTTTTGCACCATAACACTCACTTTTTTCCTCCTAGAAAGTAAGGGGAAATGTCTGTGCGTGTTATGGGGGGAATGCCTACGGGTGGCATGCCTACAGATTTTCCTCCTCTAAAAACTATGTGCGTGTTATGGTCGGGTGCATGTTATAGAGCGAAAAATACGGTATATAACCGCTGGTGGGCAAGCCAGGAGCAACATGAGTTTGTCTCAATCCACCATCTCCTCAAGGTAGCTAGAGGTGCAGAAATCCTCTTGAGGGCAATGTTCACCCTCCTCCAATGATACCTCAGGCATGAGCATAGCTGAATCCTGACATGGGATGGAGTTCACCACCTTGGAGAGAAGAGGGAGTAAGAAGGAATGGTGTGGTTTTGGGACATTTTTTCACCATGCCATCCAAAATTGGAACCAAAACTTCACCAGAAAGTTTTCAAATTAGAACATTTGGCTCAGACTTAGTTATGAGTTTTGGCAATGGAACTATTCTCAAGAGTTGCACAAACTATATGCATGTGTGGAAAAGGCCCTTCTCACTGATAATGCTGAGTGTAACTTCTAAATGACCCCTCCTCTACGTTTAAATGCATAAGCAGTTTTTACAAAGGCAGCATAAGCTGCTCTGCTCTAATGGAATATAACCCTGAAAACCAGTTCTGAACTTTTCTATATTCCTGGAAAAGAGAAAAGAGAAAAGAGACTGGGGTTGGGTAAGAGAGAACATCCCCAAAGCATACTTCACCAACCAACCCCCCTCCAAAAAAGCTACTCATTTCGGCTCTGATTTAAATATGCAAAAAGGAGGGGGGGGGAGAGCAAGACAAGTCAAAGGAAGGAATGGGAACCTTTTCTGACAGAAACTTTAGAGCTACAAATTTCCATCACTACTGTCTCATACATTAATAATAAAGATGTATAATTTATCATGGAACCAACGCATCAGGAAGACCTATGGAATGACCCCAAAACCATGATACAAGTAACATCATGATCTGATTTACACTTCCACCATAATACTAGGAAGTGCCACAATTTGCTGTATTTTTGATGACCCCACACCCACTCTACTGCCGTCTTTCAGACCAGATACTCATTTATTTCACACTTTATTCCCCTTAGTAGAGCCATGCTGTCTGTAACCCACATCCACTGTACAAAGATATGCAAAAAAGCTGGCTTTGGTGACCCACCCAATGTGTGTGGCTAATGGTCCTCCCCTCCCCTGGCCCATTGCCAAATTGCAAACAAGTTGGAGGGCCATTACTCATGCTGCAACAATTTCAGACGTATACAATTTCTTCTTTTGTTTTGTAGATATTTTAGCAGGGAAAACAAACCTCTAGAATTAGTTGAGTGACACCCCCCCCCCCCAAATTTAAGTGATTCCTGAATGATGGCCACATGGCAAAGTTCTTTTGAGTAGAGTTTTGAAAGCAGTTTGTAATATGGCGTGAAGGGAGTGACAATTCACTGTTCAAAGTGCATGTAAGCCTGTGGGTGCTTCTCCAGTAATTCTTCGGATGCTAGATTTGGAATTGAAATGATGGCATGTATAAGTGGAATGAGACAAAGTTGATCGCCCATTCCGAGTGAGGGCAGTGTTACAGATGAAGCATTGTGTGGCCAGGCGGAGACACCCCCCCCGACCCCAGGCTACAACTTTATTAAACTTTCAGATGTAGGAAGACCTTGGCTGAGGCATTGGGCATTTATTCCTCCCAGTCCCCAGGGATCTGGGGAACATCAGGGTTATCCAAACTGTGTGGGGATTGGGCTGGCTCAGGAAAATGTATGTTTAAACAGTGAGCTCACCCCCCCCCCCATTTTGCCACAACACAGGGGAGAGCACTGACAACCTAATAGCGTATGGCCAGTTACTCCCTTCCACACAACCCCTTTAACTGGGAACCCTGGGATTGTCGCTGCAGGGGGGGGGGCATGGGTCACTGCCCCCCCCATTTAGGGAAGATAGACTAAAGGATTCAGCCCAAGGCCTGAAACCGCCAAAGTTGTGACGTTTTGCTACGGGGAAGGCAAAACCTGCCAATGCAGAAAAATTCCTTCCCGGTCCTTCAACAGCAACCATCAATGACAGTAGCAATGCCCGCATACCTATAAAGATGAGGTTAACCTGCAAAAGGAAGGTGTAAACTGAGGGAGGGCAGGGTGGGAGAAGCTCTGGAGCTGACTGAGGACTCCCAGGTAAGTTCCACCCTCTACTGTGTGTGCAGGAAGGTCTTAACCCTACCTGGTCAATTCCCCGGGCAACATCTCCGCAGCTGGGGTTGGCTAACTGTCTGAGGTTGGGCAGGAACCTCCAGGTATCCATCTTGGGGAGGTGAAGACAAGCTACATTGCTGGGGATTGTGTAGGATCAAGGGACTGCGTGCACCGCCGCAAAAAGTGACCCCACCATTTGAGGTGGGGAGTGGTCATTACTCTTATTCTGAACTGGCTCCAATTGCTCTCATTGGTGCTAACAGTGTAGCATTAAGACATCATAATACTTTGCATACAAAAACATACATATGTGCAGACACCCACACACCCACACCCACACACAAAGTGGTAATAATGAAAGCAAATATTTTGTATGCAATGTTTGGGAGGAAATAAGACGGTAAATAACAAATAACAAACTAAATATTGATGTATGTCATTTTTATTTCTTAATTACATTTAGTGGTAGTATGGCTCTATTGTTTTTTGTAACATAAAATCATTCAATAAAAAATATTTAAAAATAAGACATCATAATGCTACATAGCCTCTTAGATTGGCTGAAATCACTATGCTGAGGGGGTGGGGATGGCAATGTAATAGCAGACAAACAAATACACATCAAATAGAATGTATGGATTGGAAACTGGGGAGATATCTGTCAATTCTGGATTCTCTCAATTTCCCCAATCTTTATTTAATTCTTCCTGTGTTCACATCAGTTTACTTTTTTTAAAAAAAAAGTTCTGCAGAGGTTCATTTGGATTTTATTTAATATATGCCTTTTGTATGTAATTTTGCTTAATCAACACATTTTAAAAGTAATTTCCCCTAAAATAATGCAGGTTCCTTTTATAAATGTAAATAATATAATATAGGGATTTTTGTGCTCACTTTCCCTGATATATGCTTCTTTGTAGGCCTTTTTGTTATTGTTTGAGAACTGTATCACAAAAGTCAGATATTGGATAGCCGTGTTTCAGTTTGTCTGTTGCTTCAGGACGTGACAGTTCAGCAGGTTCTACTTAAAATCCCTAATTTTGATCTCCTGAATATCTTAAGAAGTTTGTTATCTACATTGTGGGTATTACAGATCAAACAGCATGATATAAATATTTCAACCAATCCATTCATTTGCCCCCTACATTGAACCAGAAAGATATCTGGCAGATCCCTGAGCTGGAAGTGTAATGCTGTCTGTATCGGTGGTAATGAACCGCAGCAAGCGGTTGATCAGTCAATACCTAAGTAACATAGCATTGCCACACCCAGGATGGATTTATTTCCTGAACTAACTTTGAGCTGCATCATTTCAATAATTAAAATCTGACTGGCTGAACAATCCTGCAGTGCAGCTGCAGCACCTTTAAGAAATTTTGGACAGGCTATTAAGGAATGATTTATGAAGGAAGCTTTTGTTCAACCAAGTGATTAGAATTTAATAACTTAGCCTACTTAGTTCTGAACTGGACACAACCAATCTAAGCAACAAACAATCCAGTTCTCCCAATTATGGCTTATCGCCTCTTGACATGAACCCTTGATCTGCTGGCATGGAAATGATGGGAAATATCGGCATTGTTTCAGCCTCTTCTTTTCAGTGCATGGACTGCAATTCCATATAGTATATTCTGCTCAAAATTTCTGGGGCTTTCCCATACACAGGTATTTCAAATTTCTCTTGAAATTTCATTGCAGATGAAACTTTGAACCAGATTAGAAGGTACAGAACACCCCTCTGTTATCACTGTATGCTGAGAATTTTTGTTTCCAAATTAAGAACAAAGCTGCTTACTTTCCTTTCCTTTGGCCATTTGAGACATTTATCAGACATTTGAGAAACACAAATGATATGATTGCAGTGTAAAACCTATTTTTAATATGCTTATGTGATTTTATTACTTGGCTGTAAATTGCTTTCTTTCTTTCTTTTTTTAGTAGAAAGCAGTATTTGAACATGATTCAAGCAGGAACCAGGGCACTGATTCAGAAGAAATGAGTGAGGGACGCCTGGAAGTCTCATACATAGCACTGACTATTAATTTGTCAGGAACAGACTCAGGCACCAACAGAGGACCTAATCATTTCTCAAGACCTCTTGATAACATGCCCACCATGGTGGATCTGGCTGGAACTCTCAGAGCCAGCATCCTCAAGGAGCCACTATCTCTTCAGGAAAGGATGTGGGCCTTAGGAGGAAAAGAAATGCACCCCTCCCCCATCTTGGACCCTTGTAGGCACAGGTACATAAAACCTGCAATGTGAAACACCGCCCCATTTCTGCCTTCTGAATTCCTCTCTTTGTATTCTTAAATTATATGTTTAATTGGGGGTTTAAATCCTCATTAATCATGTGTTCTGGAGGATGGAGAGAGGGTTGAGATTGAGGAAGGGGTGTGACTTGGGAAGGGTCCTGAGGAACAGACAGAGTTGCATTTCTCCCCTGGTCCTGAAGTTCCCAACATTTGCCTTACAGGAATTTCAAAATTAACTTTCAGATTTGTTTTAGGCAAAGTAGTATAGCTGCTATAATTTTAGGCAACGTTTCACCCCCCCCACTCCTACCCCCCCCCCCCCGCTTGTTCATTTTTTATTTTGCCCAAGCAGAACCACAATGGGATGGAAACAGGACTGGATTTAGGTTTGATGATGCTCTAAGCTACTGAAGGTAATGGGGCCCTTTATATGTTCAGCTGTCCTTTGTCAACAACAAATTATCGCTGTTTTTTGTTTGTTGAATATATGCTATATGGTAATTTATGGACATAATAGGTATCTAAAGCCATTTGCGCATAACAAAATATGTATTTTATCAAAGTAATTGTTGAACTGAAATACAATTAAGAAAAAGAATATCAATAGTGAATTGGGGGGGCAAGAGAGTGGGGGCCTAAGCTATAGCTTGTTTAGCTTATATGTAAATCTGGCACTGGATGGGAAGGAACTTTCAGTTGAATACTGGTGGTTGCGGCAGGAAGGGGAACTGGAGCAATAGCCATACTCTTTATGAACCCCAACATCATGTAATGTATAAGTTAAAGAAGAGACCGAAAACGTTCATAAATTCATATTGAATGACTAGAAGCTGGGACTGAGCTGACAGTAACCTTTATGATATCCCAATCTTCTTATCTAGTGGAACCCTATTCTAAGCCTCATAAAGTCAATAGAGAGAATACAATGGGGTAATCTTTTTGACGCTAAGGAGAGGTGTGCCACTCGCAATGAAGGTTTCACTTCTATTTTCCAGTATCTTGCAGCTGAAAGAATTCACCCCTTCCATGCTTGCTTTTGCCAAAGAAATAAGGCATTTTCATAGAACAGTGGACTGAGGGTTTATGTTCTTAATCTTGACACACTGCAAAAGATGGAACAGTGGTGTAATGCAGGGAATTTTAATTCTTGCCTAAGTCAAATTGGAATTTATATGGTTGGTTGCAGTTTCTGAGCAGTGAAAATGCAACAGAATCAGATTCAGAGATGTCAGCAGATAGCTGCTCACCTAGCAGCTGAATATGTGAACTGACCACATTTGAGATGCTCCTACAAGTTAAGTTTGTAGTGTTAATAACCTGTGAAGTCACATTCACATATGCAAGTCGTCTTACAATGATGCAGCCATCAATAGATAAATATTCACATTTAAAAGACCACCACCAAGTATTGAACAATTAAGTGAAACACTATCATAAATAAAACTCTGGACAGAGAGCAGTGTTAGCCAATTACTTTTATTCCTTGCTTGTGATATTCATCTGTTTCATTATTAATAAAAAATGGAGTGATGGAACAGATGGGTATTTTGTATAAACTGGAAGGATCCTTATCTCCAGCGACCTTCTTCCCTATTCTTTTCTAGCCTCCTAAGACAGGCAATGTAGCTGTCCATCTGCCCATTGGTAGCCTTAAAGAAAGGTAAACGTAAAGGACCCCTGACAGTTAAGTCCAGTCGCGAACGACTCTAGGGTTGCAGCACTCATCTCACTTTACTGGCTGAGGGAGCCGATGTTTGTCCATAAGACAGGTTTTCCGGGTCATGTGGCGAAACCTTCCCGCCAGAGCAGTACCTATTAATCTACTTGCACTTTTTGGCGTGCTTTCAAACTGCTAGGTTGGCAGGAGCTGGGACTGAGCAACGGGAGCTCACCCCGTCATGGGGATTTGAACCACCAACCTTCCGATTGGCAAGCCCAAATCCCATCAGTCTAAGCTGGCATAGCCAATGATCAGGAATGTTGAGAGTTTTCATCCAACACCATCTTGATGGCACCGAATTGGGAAGGTTCATCTAAAATGTCACTTCTGATAAATGCTCTCTTACTGTGCTCCTAGTGTGTAAGGAAAGAGTAGGGTCAAGAACCCGTTGCTTGTTTCTTAGCATGTGTATCACTATTATCATTATTATATACTCCATCTTTTCTCCTGATGGGCCTCAAGGTGGCTTACAAGTGCTCTATCCTGTCATTCAGATGTCACATTGAGTACAGGTCAAGGATAGTGGGACATAAATTTCTATTAAATGAAGAAATGGAATTCTTGATAAAGTCCTTTAAAAGACTTTTAGGGATGATTATCAGCATCTCTGCACAGCCTCTAACCCTTATGTCTTCAACAGAGAAATCCACATGATTTGGTCATGCATATGACCTCCACATGCCCTGAGACATTCTATTATTCTTATTAAACTGGCAGCATAAGCATACTTACAGGATTTTGTTACCTCAGAAGTCCAGAACAAAAGGGATAGGATGGTACCATGTTGGCCTAGATTTCCAGCTCTCATATTTTGCTATACATGGTCTAAAAATGCAGAAAGCATTATATCTGTAAGGGCTCACTCTGATGCATTCTTTTCTGACTCCCTATAAAAGTTGGATTGTGTTGAGAAGTACCATACTTCAGTGTTGGAGCACATACTTTATGTTGCATGCCACTCCAATCTCCAAGTGCTGTGAGATTGCAGGAATTCCAGGCGCTTACCCGGGGTTCATTTTCCTTGGACTAAAAGAAATGTTCTAAACAAATGTTCCTCATGAAAATACTTAGACTAGAATAAATCGCAGACACTTAGCTTTGCAAGTAAGTGAAGATTTTGCCCACAGGGTTTCAGATGTTACAGCTGGCTGGAAAATCCTATTTAGAAATAGTTTTCATTCGCATGGCTTTTCTTCAGCTGGGAGCATCAGTGAAGTCAGAAAGAGTGTGGGGAGGGAGGGAAGAAAGGCTGCTGGGAACCTGCTTCATCCCTCCCACTGGTTACTTGAGCTCAGGGCTTAGGCTAACCTGTCCGTGCACACAAGTGTGAGTCAGTAACTGTACATTACAACAGTTTTGAGTTTAAGCTGTGGCAGATACCAACCCAGGATTCTATCACATCACAGCTGCTGATCCAACGGTAGGTCCCTAACTAGGCACTGGATATGAGTTACTTGTTTTGTCCCATGTTTTATTTAAAAGGTGGTCTTTGCCTGGAGAAGAAGGTGGTGTAGAAGTAAATTTTTACCGCAGGCTGATGCTCAGTGATAGAGTATTAGCTTTGCATGCAGAGCACATCCAGACCCCAGTCCATGCATACACAAAGTGAAGTCTCCATACACTGAGCTGTTGTTCAACATGCAGAAATTGTGCACAGGGAGCAGCAGGTACAATCCCATTGCCCTCCACACATTCGCTGTTTATGGCTTCTTATTGTGTCATATCCCACTCTTGTCTTATCTCCATAGCATAACACACTATGCTATGGAGATCAGACAAGACTGGGATAGGTAGACCAGCACTCTGCTTCACTATGAAGAGCTTCATCTATCCATATGGATTTGATATCTTTATCATGAGGCAATCCAGTTCGCTACAGTAAATAGATGTATGATATTTATTTTGCTTTATGACTATGTTACACACTGAATTAGTTTCAAATCCCAGTAGAGCCCAGCCTACACAAAATAAATTGTTAGAACATTGCAGACATGTATTTAATGTTTTAGTTTAATAGAAAAATGATGCCAGTTAAAATCCTCTTTACTTCTTTTTGTAATAACCGGTAGAACATAGGAAGCTGCCTTATACTGAGCCAGACCATTTGTATATGTAGCTCAGAATTGTCTACACTGCCCAGAAGCGGCATTTCAGACATGGGATATTCCTTGTCCTAGTTGGAGATGACTGGGCTAGAACCTGGGACCTTCCACATTCCAAGCAGATGCTTTGCCACTGAGCTTTTGCCCTTCTGCTATGCAAGTATACCTAAACCTGAGGTTTTGGGCCAAAACAGATGTGATGTTTGGGAAATGAGTAAATGTTGAACATTCTGGCATCCTTTATGTACTTCAAAACCACTAATTTGATAAGAAAAACGATGCAAAATGTGCCAGGTAAACCCTGGCATCATTTCCCCAATCAGATTAGCACTTTTGAAGTAAATAAAAAATGCCAGGTTAAAAAACACCTTTTTATACATGTCCACTCAGAAGTAAATCCATCAACTCCAATGGAGTTTTCTCCCAGTAAATGGGTAAAATAATACTGCTCTGATTTGGCCATATTCTACAGAGACTAAAGGTGATATTCAACTGAGTTAAAGTTTGAATAGACTCATTGAAACATATAGGCTCAAGTCTGAAGAAATGTCTCCTTCCCTACAGACCCTCTGGGGGTGTTGAGATCAGTGGAGGGACCCCACCCTCAGTAGTTCCACTGCCCACATACACTTGGTGGACTGACAGCCCCTAAATTGTGGAATTTCTACCCCACATTGGTGCATCTGCACCTTCATTAGGTAGTTTCAGCTGTATGCTGAAAATGTACCTCTTTACCATGATCTTACACACAAACACCATTCTTTCCATGTACTTTGGACTTTCAAATTTCAGCAGCACCCTGTGTGACTCCAAAATCCCCTCTCCAACCTCTAGCCTCCTATTCTAAATCATTGTTGTGGTTACCGCTGCAGCGGCCTCCCAGCTCAGTGCCCCGGCTGTGCTTTCCTAAATCTGCCTCTGTCATGTGGCTGTTAATTTGTTTTACACCGTTGTTAAAGTTGCATCCCCTACCCTGGGACCTTATGCTGGAATGGCTAAGAATTGAAAGCATCACCAAGCACCACCATATCCTAAGTTAGTTGTAGTTATAGGTAAAGGTAAAGGGACCCCTGACCATTAGACCCAGTCATGACCGACTCTGGGGTTGCGGCGCTCATCTCACTTTATTGGCCGAGGGAGCCGGCGTACAGCTTCCGAGTGATGTGGCCAGCATGACTAAGCCACTTCTGGCGAACCAGAGCAGCACACGGAAACGCCGTTTACCTTCCCGCCGGAGCGGTACCTATTTATCTACTTGCACTTTGATGGGCTTTCAAACTGCTAGATTGGCAGGAGCAGGGACCGAGCAACGGGAGCTCACCCTGTTGCAGGGATTCGAACCACTGACCTTCTGATCAGAAAGTCCTGTGGTTTAACCCACAGTGTCACCCGCGTCCTACTGGAATTACTGTGAATGATTGATTTAAGTCCCAAAGTGCAACTAACACAATCAGAATAGAATATTGTGTCACCTTTGACACTCTTGCTTAGATCAGTTAGTGAATGGTCACATCCATACCATACATTAAAAACACAAGAATCCTGGAAACTCTAGTTTACCCCCAACAGTGCTACAGTTCACAGCACCCATAACAAACTACAGTTTTCAGGATTCTTTGAGGGGAAGCCATTTGTTTTAAATGTGCTTTAAATATATGGTGTGGATGTGACCGTAGCTTTCTGAAGATCAGAGCGTAGGAATAGAGAAAGGGGGGAAATAAAGAAAGTGGAATGCGGGTATTGTTGTTTTTCTTTTTGGTTTAACAGCTCCTCCTGGAGTTTTGCAAACATAAGACACAGATGCTAATTAATTAAAAGAAAATGCTTATTGATGTTCCAGCACCATTGCTATTCTACTTAATGAGAGATTTATTGACTCGTATTAAGCTGTATTCCAAGAATGCTCCCAGTAATAAAAGTATAATCTCCTGGCATAATGATGATGGCTTGCAGTTATTTCACCAGATTTGGTATGCAGCTATGAATTGCATCGATTTAATTTTCAGTGCTTTATTTGACAGAGGAAAAGTTGCTCATAGAACTGTGGATATTACCTTGTTTAAGAGGTTAACAGTGTCGCGAAAGAGGGAAAATGAGATTTGTACTTAATGTTGCATGTGAAGGAAAGCACTTCTGAAGAAGACAACTGTGCCATATTGCTGCAATTCAGAAAGGCTTCATGATTGGAATAGTGTCATAGAGTTGCATTCAAACTTTCAACCTTTGGGGATCCCATTTCACATTGGTCTGTCCACCAAATAACCTCTGAATCTCTGCTGCACAACTCCAGAATGCTGGAGAAGATTCTGGCTGACATTTATATGAACGATTTCTTCGTCATCTTTCCAGTGCCTATGCATCACTCAGGGTGGCTTTCGGCAATCTAAAATCGCAGTACTATTTTATTTTATTATTTTGAAAAACACCCAAGCACATGGGGGGGGGCTATTACCAAAAAAGTAATAGTAAATTATAATCCTCCCAAGTTGCCCTTTGTTCTGCTATGCAGGCCACTGGCCATGAATCCTGCTTCCTCTTATTCTTCAGGTTCAGGGTCTGGCTGGGAATGAATCCTGACAATTGTTTGTCAAAGATACTGACTTCTCCCTTCTGATTAGCTGTAATAATGTTAGTAACAGTAGTAAAAGTGCCATCACCCGGCTACTCCAGCCACTGCTGGAATTTGATTAGAAGAAACAGCAAGAAGGTGTTAAGCAGTTTCTCCCCTCTGTTTATACCTGCAGCCATTTAGTATTTCATTTTTTAAGCCTATGGCTGCATGCCATGTGTCACTTACATGATATGGGGGCAGTATGTCTCCTTGTGCAGAATGGAAGATGGCAGGGTCCCTGAGGAAGTGCTCTACAGGGAGCTGGCATCTGGCACCAGGCCCATTGGCAGACAAACTCTGACAACATCAGCCGTACTGTGTGGGAATCCTTTGCAGATTACCACAATACCTGGAGACAGGTCATGGATCCATAGCAGTGACCAGAGGAGGAATGACTGCTGGGAGGAGCGCAGAGAGAAGAAATGCCATGGTGTATCTGCAGCAACACAACCAGACACCCTTATCTGCTCCATCTGCAACAAAACATGCCTCTCCCATATTGGTTTCTACCTTCCCACAGTTTGACTTCTCCCCCAAAGGTGCAGTCCTCTGTTGTTTTCCAAGACAGATAGAGGCCAATCAACTAGAACAGACCAGAATAAGAATCTAAAACTAAATCAACATACTGGAGGACCAGCAGAGGGAGATTTTTGGTTTGCATTTGTTCTTATTTTAATTATGTATTTTGTGTTTTTTATATTCACCCTGAGAATTACGTATGAAGGGTAGTATACATATTTAATTAATAATAAAAATAATGTTGCTAAAAGGCACACTGGGAAGTTTAATTTTCCCAGTGCACCTAATAGCTATAGTGGGAGCCTGGGAGGAGTGCAAGAGGTTGATTTGAAAGGGGAAACTGAAGGGAGGTAGCGAGGCAGCAGGCAAGTACATGGGTCAACACAAGTAGACATGGAGGAGGTAAGTATGTAGGTAGGTGAGCTCGAAGGGGATGGAAGTGAGCAGAGAGAGTTTGTGGGATGGATCAGATCACATTGCATTCCTGAAGACATTGGTGTGTGTGATGAGTTTCAATCTAGATCAGAATAGGACTTAAAATAAAACAAGCTGTTTCCCCAGATGTTGGGAGAAGTGTAGTTCAGTTTCCCAATCCCAGCCGCGAATCAGACCAAGGAAGTTCACCCCATCCCTAACTCCAGCTCCATTTCCTTTATTTTGCTCTCTGTGAAATCACTTTCTCCAGCATTGCTGCCTCTTAACACCTGTTTCAGGCTGACAGTACTGCAGATGCACCAGGAGAAATGTGCAAAGAGCCATAAGGAAAGTACAAACAGTTAAGTCACAAGAGCACATTCTATAGATAGATGCCATATGTTTGGGTGACACTGATGACTTTCTTAAAAATAACGGAGTGGAGCCAAATAGAGGTGCTACTTTGATTGGCCCCCTCCTTTTCATTTTATAAGACAAGCCATTTTTTTCTGGTACAGATTACGGTAAGCTTGCTACTTGAAGATTTTAGAAGGCAAGATAGCATGCAAATGATTTGAGGCACTTAATAACAATGCAGGTGGTGTAACTGGAGGTTGACATGCATTCCATATACGAGGTCCCCAAATTCTCTCTCTCTGTATCTCTATCTCTGTACCACCATATCATAATGTATCAGAGTGGTATATGACACTAAAACATAAAACATCTTTAAAATCAGTACTGATAATCATGAAATAGCTGCAAAGGCCTGTCAACATAAAAGAGTCTTCAATAAATGCCTGGAAGTCAAAAGTGAGAGGGCCTGCTGAATCTTTGAAGGGAGAATCTTTCACAGAATGGGACCAGTGACACCAAATGCCTGAATTCTAGTTGAGGCCGTTTGGAGCCCTGTAACATAGAGAACAACTAGCAGCACTCCTCTTGGTGTTCTCCATGATATTAGAGAGGTCAGTGGAGCACTTATGCTCATTTTTGGTGGGAGGACCTGAGCAGCGAGAGCACTTGCCCCACCTACAGTTTCCAGCAACTGGCAGTCACAAGCATCATTGCCTCTGACCACAGAGGCAGAACATAGTCATCATGGTTTGTTGTTTGCTTGCTTGGTTAGTTATTTGGTTGTTTGCTTGCTTGCTTGCAGTACCAATAGCCTGCTCTTCAATCTCAGAGTGGGGGACAAAATAATAAAAATAAACAGGGTAAAATATACATAAATTACAAAATCATAGCAACAGGAAACAACTGAGCAATTATATCAAAAGGTAAACAAGCAAAATTACAAAAAATAAATAAATTAAAAATTCCAGCTTTACAAAGTATGAGACTCAAGGTCAGCAGGGCTGCCAGGTAGTGATGTGCAGATGGACAATTAGTCTTGGGGTTATCTTGACTACCAAGATGGCATTTAAAGGCCTATTAGAACATTTTCACTGTTCTGTTCTACTCACAAAGGTGTAGGTAGGAAATTTAAAAAAGAAGGGGTTTCCTTCCTTACACACCTTACAGGTAAGGACTCCACCAGACAGTCTCTGAGGCTAAGATGCTATGTGGGACAACACTAGACATTCCCAATCTGTTGTGCTCAAAGATAGCACCTTCCTCTGCTCTCAAAAATTACACACACTGTTTATGTCCTTGACATAAGAATTCCCTTTCTTACACATTTTTTAAATTGATTTTTTATCAAAAATGGGAGAAAATAAATTATTAATTGTGCAAATACATGCCATGGAATGTGATTCACTGTTGAGGAATCGGGGGGTGGGGGCAGAAAATATATTTCCAGGAATTCAATTGGAAGATTTATAAATAAATAACAACAACAATAACCACACACAAAATAATGATATTTTCCATGTTTTCAAATCTTTCTTTAGCATACTAACTGCACACACTGGAAAAACAGTGGAACACCTTATTTCTCCCTGCCAGTATTTAACAAGCTGATTTATCTGTATTTGTTTAGGTTAGTGAATTCTACAGGCACAGCTGTCAGATGTGTCATTCATGGAAGATGCTGGTCTTTGCCTCCTGTAAAATGTTCCTTTAACAACGTTGAAAGTATAGGTGGGTATCTTATTGTGCAAATCTTCTTGAAGCCTTCGCAATGTTCCAATCTTCAAAGCTTTAGGATGGGTCAGATGCAAAATGATGTAGAAGGTAATCCAATGTGGTGTAGGACACCCAAATTCAAATTCCCACTTGAACATGAAGCTCACTTGAGTAGGTGTAGGAAAGTTTGGGTTATTTTTATTTATTTTTGGTGGGGAGTTAGTAGGCTCTTGACATTACTACCACTAAAACCAATCTTCCATCTAATTTTTTAAATAATATTTGTACCAGTCCCTGCCATCTCTGCAGTCTGAGACTGAGTAGGACCTACTCAGGTCCTACCCACCTTAATCTGACCCTGCGAAAAAACAGTATTAGAAACAGTTTTGCAGAATGAAAGTACATCTGAATGGTGTGATCAATGGTTTTTCATCTGTTTTCCCATTGAACATCCTCCCACTGAGAGACAAAGAGTCACCGTTTCATAATCAAACTCCTAATGAAGAACTAACTGCTGTCTTCATGAATAATTTGTGTTCCCCTTGTACTTGTTACATCTAAGAAAAGGTCAGCATTCATCTTTCATCTCTCCTACAAATGCAGGCTATGGTGTTTGCTTGAGGTGCATCTGTGACTGGTGAAGAAAATAATCATTATTGGTATTACCTATTGGGGGAGGGGAACGAACAGGTACATAAATGAAAATATATTGTGTGTTCTATCCATATGCTCTCTTTAACTGAAGCTAGAATGTTGATTAGTAAAAAGAAAACAGGTCAAACATTAAAAATACAGGAATAATACTTAATATGCAATCTAACATGAATTGAAGGCGGTCCATGAATGAAACCAAAGTAAAGCCAACAGCAGAGGTCAAGGGCAATGCAAGGATCTACAAAGCACCCATACACTTTATTTTAAAAGTCTAGGTCTAGGAGAATACATATTTGCTGCAGCTGCAAGACTCAGTTGAGGCCTGAGCTGAATTAGGTTGATTCAGAGGGGAAAGTGCATCACCTGAGGCAGGTTGAATAAGCCTAGAATGGCTATATTTCAGGTTGGGTGGCCCAAAGCAATCTAGAAATGTCAGAGGGTGAGGTGTCACATAGAAAGGTGAGGCTGGCCTCAGGTGGAGAGAAAAATGTAAGAAGTCTGAGAGTAAGGACTTATCCACATTTCCATCTGTCACTCTCTCTGCTTTCCCCTGGTAAAACCTGCATTTTGATGCTGAATCGGAACCAATGGCAACCAAGTGTCCCATAGATTGCTGTTTGTCCTGATTCAGCAGTAAAGAGTGTGTTTTCCAGGGGATATCATAGGGGCACATGCAAAACTGCTCAGACCCATGCATCCTAGCATGGCACAAGAGGAAATGTGGACAAACCCACAAAAGGGGGCCTTCCTGACCAGCTGCATCTCCCCAACAGAAAATAGGCATTCCTGTTTGGCAGGTGCACCAGCTTGTCCCTGTGATTGAGGGGGGCTGCCGCCACATGATGTGCACACATCATGTGACATCCTGCTGTCACTCACATATGCTGCGTGATGTGCTGACATGTCATGTGCACTCTGTGAGGCTTGTGTGTGTGATGCGAGCACATTGCTCAGCATGCGCGAGTAACGTGAGCACGTCACACAGTGTGTGTGTGCAGAGTGCACGCATCACCAGGGAATATTGAAGGGGCACGGCCCCCTCCTTGAAAATTTATTTGGAGGAAAGGTGGGATATAAAAGTGTTGATGAATAAATAATGATAAATTCAAATAAACAAGCTTGAAATGAAAATAAATGAAGAAGTAAGTAAATAAAAGAGCTGTTTCTTAAATAGCCACTTGCCCTATCTCATTTGGTGGGGGCACCCAGAAGGTGAGCTAAGGGCCAAGGTAGATATATATGGGAGGCAATCGGTCAGGCATACAATGCTGCAGTATTAATGACTGACCAATGAAAAGGGCCCTTCTGGGTCTAAGCTAAAAATACCATTAACCTTTGTATTTGTCATCAGGTGGGAAGTAGTTTCACTAATGAGCAACGCTTTCCTTTCAAATGGCAGGAGTGTAGGAAGAAACAAGTCTTTTAAATTCCACTTATGACTCAACGTGGGTCTGTTTTCCACATGGGGATCATGTTGAGAGAGGGAGGGAGGGGCAGGGGAAAGCCACATGTATATGCAAATGTTCCCAGATGAAGAGGGTAATGGAAAATAATATGGAACTGCCAAGCTGTTCTAGAGATGAAATCGTTTAAATTGTTCTGGAGTTGGTATGCAAATGAAATATTTTGAAAGGTATTTATTAATTTGTCTTGATTTCCTTCTCACCTTGTGCCATGGTGTCAGGGTGGGTTAGACTACAACATCAAACTACCCCAGCAAACTTTGCCTCATTTGACCATTCATTTGAAAACATCCTGGAGATGCACTGCAGGCCACAGTAGAAGTTCTGGACAACATGGATAAATGGTCTCACCTGGTATAAGGCAGCTCTCTGTTCTTTGTTGCATGTGCTCAGAAACCCTCAACACAATGAAAGGGCTCAATGCGATGAATCCCTCTGAATATGAAGAACTTGTCATGGACATGGTTTTTGTTTCCCAGTAGCATTCCTTGTTGTGCAATGGATGAATCTGTTAATTATGATTTCTCCCAGTATCTCATTTTACCAAGTTGGAGTCTAGTGTTCTACATCAGTTTGTTGTTGTGTTGTTAATAATAGTGTTATGAATCGGGTGGGTGAGTGGGTTGTATGTGTTGTAGAAAAAACCTGCCCCTTTTCCCTTATGGGGTATCCAAGAGCCTGTATAGAGTCCTTAAGTAGGTTCCCTATTGATAGGAGAAAATAACAGAGACCAACCAGAGAATAGTGAGAAGCAAAGCAGCAAGTAAGCCTGATCTTTATTGAACTGTTGCAACAGGGTCCTCACTCACCACACACAGGACCTACCAATAGGGAACCTACTGAAGGACTCTATACAGGCTCTTGGATACCCCATAAGGGAAAAGGGGCAGGTTTTTTCTATAACATATGTGAGACCCTTCTAACCTCTGGATCCAGCAAGGGTTAAAATATAAGCCATGCTGGCTTCCTATGTTGAGGTGACAGCCTGTGTGATGGGTCATTAAAGGAAACAAAGGAAAGGGGTTCTGTGTGAGATGGCCAATCCCCAGCTCCCAGTGAGTTAGAAGATGAAGCAAAGTTTAGAGTAGAGTTTCAGTGATGCGACCTAGAAGTAAAGTAGCAAGCTGGAGACTGGGTCAGGGCAACATTTGAGATCAATGCTTGATTTCTGTTTGAATCCAAGGCTGCAGCCTCCATCATGGGCTCAGGCTGCATTATTGTGTAAATAAACAATATTTCCTTCTGTGTTTTTGTTTTTGTTTTAGTTTGTAAGCCTGCAAACAATGATGATCTTATTTTTAATCAATTGTATATAAGGTGCTCTGGGACTCTGTTAGAAGCAGTGTTTCTCAACCTTGGGACCCCGTATGTTGCTGTACTACAACTCCATCATCCCTGACCACTGGTTCTGCCAGCTAAGGATGATGACAGTTGTTGTCCAACAACATCTGGGGACCTAAGGCTGGGAAAGGCTTGGCTAAAGAGTAGGGTAAGAAAACAATGATTAACTAAATACTATGGCTGGGAACAGCTTGCCAGAGTCACAGAAAGGGGTATTTCAGGTCTTTTCTCCCTGATATCTTTTGGGCTGCAGTTGCTTGGGATTGAACCAGGGAAGCATCTGTGCTTTACCACTAAGTTGTGGTCCTGACAAGCCATGTAGTGCAAGGTATGAAACTGAGAATTTGCCATTTTTATTTATTGCCATATTTATAATTTTATGTACATGTGATTTACATCCAGCTTTCCTTTATGGTGTGTCCTTGCCAAGTGGCTTATGGTAACTAAATGAGAACAATTATCATTTAGAACAATTGCAGGGGTTTTTGTGGTGAGATATTTTAAATAGTGCCCCAACACTCCTCAGCAAGGACCCAACCACACGGTGAGAAAGCATGCAGTTCTGGAGCCAATAGGAGTAGTCCTACCATTTGAACCAGGTACTGAAAGGTCAGAGACATTCAGGTGGTTTAAAAGATTTATTAAGGCACACACAACACACACACACAAGCATGCAAGTCTGGATAAATACTGGTTGCTCCAAGTGTCCTGGATACTGATGGTCTAGGTACACAACTAGCCCTTACTTAATGACTCTCTTTTACACTCAGACCTTTACACCTCTTGACTATCCCCATTCAAACTGAGATGCCTGTTTTCTGATTGGCTCCCCAGAATATTCTATTTTCCATGGTGAAAAACCAGTTCCTTGTATATCTGTTCCAGCCAATAGCATATTACATCCTCTTCCCTTCAACAAAGTACAGCATGCAGACCCTACTACATCTTCTTTCTTTCTCTAATTTTGACATTCACTAGATCATTCTTGTTATTTCAGTGGCTGAACACCTGCTTTGCATGCAGAAGGTCACCAGTTCAATCCCTGACATCTATGACCAGGGCTAGGAGAGAACTCTGCTTGAAACCCCAGAGAGCCACTTGCCAGTCAGCATGAAAAGTCCTAGGCTAGGACCAATGGTCTGATTCAGCATAAGGCAGCTTCTTATCTTCCTAAAATCCCAACTAAAGCGTATTTGCTCCTGCAAAGCCATTTTCATCAACTCTTTATTTAAATAAACTGCTCAATCATGTTATTTCTCAATATGTGTCAAACACCACTTATTACACTCATGAATTCTAGCTGCATCCAGCAATAATTTTGTGTTAGTCCTTATATTACCCTTCTTTTTATCTATAGTAAATCTAAGCATGATTTATCAGCCTTATATTATGTGAATATGTGCATGTTTTTCTAATACTACACAACGACAATCATTAAACAAAAACTTCATAACAGCAATCTAATTGCAACAACTGGGGAGATAGGCGGTTTTTAGTGATGTGCCAAAATCTTGCCTTCAGTTTCTAAAAAGTTTTCTTCTGTGAAATTGACTTCAATTTTTCTGCTTCATTCTCATGCCAGTTGATCTATTTTTAAAAAATAGAGAGAGATTTTTAAAAAAAAGGAAAGAGAGATTTTTTAAAAGAGTTTGGATGTGAGGTTTGAATTGATGTAAAGAATGGTCAAGAGTGGTGCATCTGTTTTACTTTTGAATAAACACTTTTTCCAGCAAACTGAAGCCTCCCTGGTTGCCTGCACTTTCCAGATGTGGGCACCTAGGGAGGCTGCAGAGTGAAGACACTGGTGAGATTATTTGTAGAATGAAAGGAAGGTCACTCACAACCACTTCGTGACCACATCAAATGTAAAGCAAGCACAACAAAGTCCCCCTGAACCCCATCCGTGTGAATCATACAATAATAGAATTGTAGGGTTGGAATGGATTCCAAGCTTCATCTAGTCCACCACCCTGCAATGCAGGAATCTCAAGTAGATCCTATATGACTGATGGCTGCCCAGCCTTTCTTAAATACCTCCAAGTAAGGAGAATCCGGACGCAGGTGGAGCTGTGGGTTAAACCACAGAGCCTAGGACTTGCCGATCAGAAGGTCGGCGGTTCAAATCCCCGTGACGGGGTGAGCTCTCATTGCTCGGTCCCTGCTCCTGCCAACCTAGCAGTTCGAAAGCACATCAAAGTGCAAGTAGATAAATAGGTACAGCTCTGGCAGGAAGGTAAACGGCGTTTCCATGCGCTGCTCTGGTTCGCCAGAAGCGGCTTAGTCATGTTGGCCACATGACCCGGAAGCTGTACGCCGACTCCCTCAGCCAATAAAGCGAGATGAGTGCCGCAACCCCAGTCGGCCACGACTGGACCTAATGGTCAGGGGTCCCTTTAACTTTAAGGAGAATCCACTAGCTCTCAAGGGAGTCTGTTCCATGGTCAAACAGCCCTTACTTTCAGAAATCGGAATCTCCTTTATTGTAACTTGAATCTATTGGTTCGGGTCCTAGTCCCTGGAACAGGAGAAAATCCTTGCTCCATCCTCCTTTTGAAACCCCTTTAGACATTTCACCCAAAATGTAAGTAATTTTATTTCTTTTCTCATTAATTGTTGCAGAATGATTAAAAATGCAGGAGACCTTTTCAGCACAGTACTAAACTGTGCGGAGTAAAGTAGAAGAGAAGAGTTTCAACTAAAATTTATAGTGGAAACATATCTGTGGGATATAAGGTTAATTTTATGTGCAAAGCTCATAAAAGGAAATGTGACAGAAGTGGTACAAGCAAGTTCTGCTTTACATGCTTTATGAACTAACTAAAACATCTAGTGATGTCTGGTATCAGTTTTTGCTGGTTTACTGAGAGACGCAATGGGAAGACTCATTGAGAAAGGGTACCGTATTTTTCTGTGTATAAGATGCCCCCATGTATAAGACGACCCCTATTTTTTGAGCCCAAATTTAAGAAATAAATAATTGAAACATTCCGTGTGTAAGATGACCCCCAATTTTAAACTTAAAAAACTGGGGAGAAATATAGTATTATACACAGAAAAATACAGTACTTCTGCTGCATCTTGGCATCAGGAGAGAATGGAGAATGGATGATCCCTTTGTGGCTTAGGGCCTTCATATTTATGGGACTGCCTCTCCTGCTCTGCCCCACATAGGACCTTAAGGTCCATGAATAATCATAGTTTAGAGGTCCCCTAAGCAAGTCAGATTATCCTCCACCAGGGCCTTCTCAATGATGGCTCCGACCTGATGGAATACTCTGGCCCATGAGACCAGGGCCCTGCAGGATTTAACTTCCTTCCACAGGGACTGTAAGAAAGAGCTATACCACCTGGATTTCAATTTGAACTTAGCCTGATCTTTTATTCCCCTTCCTTCCCTCCCCCTCCCCTTTTATGAAGATCAACCGCTCTGGGATCCCACAGCTAATTCTCCCCTGGTCTCCTCGCTGGCCCAAATAGGACTAATTTAGCCAGCTGGTGATCATCTAATGTTTATTGGTTGGATTTCCCCCCTAAATTGATTTCTGAATTCTGAATTTATTGTTATTCACATTTTATACTGTATCTTATGCTGTTTTTTGTTGCATCATTTAAGTGTTTTAAATTTGTTGTTAGCCACCCTGAGCCTGGTTTTCTGAACCAGGAAGCACGGGATATAAATAAAAAAAATTATTATTATTATTTATTAACAATGACAAACACAGAGGCATGGAAGAAGCAATATCATGGCAGGTACTCACACCGAGATACGGCATTTGCTCTTATTTGTGGGTGGGTGCACTCGGCACTCACAAGAACCTTTATGCAATTAATACTCAAGTGTAATCCTCTTTTATGGTATAATAGTGTATCTCAGCACGTACTTATTGATCTAGTGAGAAGCTTCGCAAAGAAAGGGCACACTGTCCCCATTCTTCCCAGTGTTCTTATGTTGAATCAGTTTCAGAAGCCTTTTCGTACTGCTCATGCTTACCAATTTGGGTGAATGAGAAACAGATATATTGGGAATAGTGTGCCTGACATTTTCTGGCTGCACAGAATTTTGTTATTTGGAGGGTGCATTGCATGTCCCTTCTAGTATAAAAGGTAAGATGCAAATTCCCCCTGAAATGGGTGGCATTTAGAAGACTGAGCCTTACAGGTGAAAGTCAGAAGAAAAAACAAGGAAGAAAGCACATAAAAGGAAGATTGTAACTGATCTGAGTAAAACTTCTGAGACAAAGATGAAATGAAATAACTGTTTTGCATTCCCAAATATAATTTTGTGTGTCACTGTGTTGTGACAATGCATTTATAGCAACCACAAGGAAGAATACATAAACACCCCAGAAAAACACAGATTTTTTCTGGTTATTCCCTTCAAGTACTCATGAAAGCTGCTCTAACATGAGCTATAAGGACAGGATTGCTTTACTAGTAATTTGTTAATTATTCTGCATGATTTATGTTGTAATTGTGGTGTTCTACAGTGGTGCCCCGCAAGACGAACGCCTCACAAGATGGAAAACCCGCTAGACGAAAGGGTTTTCCATTTTGGAGGCGCTTCGCAAAACGAATTTCCCTATGGGCTTCCTTCGCAAGACGAAAGCCCATAGGGAAATCTCCAGGACAGCGGGGAAGCGCAGCGCGTCTTCCCGACTGTCCTCGGACCTCCTCCGAAGCCTGGCGGCGGGGCGGGGACACCTCCTCCCGCCGCCCGGCTTCGGAAGGATGCTCCGAAGCCGGGCGGCGGGGCGGAGACACCTCTGTTTGTAAAGCTCTGTGCCTATTTGTAGGCCCAGAGGGGGTTTGGTCATGTTCTGCATTATTAATTTAATCAATAAAAACATACCAAACATACCATTTTGGCCCTTACTTTTCGTACAGAGCCAATCAGATGTATCTGCATGCTGACATAACTGAGAAGGAACGAGGCCCATTAGAGGTGTGGATGAATTGATGAAGAATCCCAAGCCCATTAGAAGCAATCGCACACACAAACACCATTAACAAAAGGAGGATTATTTTAAACCCTGATTAAACTATTCATAAATATCTCCCTCCATCACCCCACTTGGCTCTGACATATAATTGTATAATTTTGTTGGGGGGGGGGAGGTAATTTGTGGGCACATGGAAATCTAAAATGGAGAGTCTGTCCCATCCTTAATTATTATTTGTGAATGTGATATGAGTACTCCTTGTATTTAACTCCCACACTGCAGCATGTATACATATTTAGGATGTAATTACTATAATTGTAGAAATTGGGCATCCTTTAAGATTGGTACTTTTTTAAAGAGGGCTCCTCCATTAAAATGAGAGGTGGAAACAAAACTTTATTATATAATCACCCCATACTGATTTTTTTTGCTTCTGGTTTATTACATACACATGTCTGGTATATAATATCACTTCATAGAGGTGTTTTTCAAAAAAGAAAGTTTGTGATCAATTTAATGTAAAATGAAATTTCAAAATAAGAAGTACCCATCAGGAATGACTAATTGCTTATATTCCCCCACTTTCTCTGTTGCTATAACTATAGCTGGTCAATGGCAGTCACAACAACACTTAAACGACTGAGTGTGGTTGCTGTTTTGAAAACAATAGAATAAAATAAAGACTATGGCACAAGAACGTGTGGAATTCTGTTGGGTTAACTTTCAAAAAATAGGATTCAAGCTGCCCTTCTCATTTCCTTATGCAACCTAACTGAAGTGATCATGCTTAAAAACCCATTGAAGTTAATGGTGCCTGGTAATGCTCAGAAGCATAACACATACCACTTCAGGAGAACCAAGAATGCCACAACAACAAAGTCTTTTGAGACAAAATTGACAAATCTGTCAAGTTTGATTTCCTCCTGTTTCAATTTTTCCCCATCTCTAATTCTGCTTGCCTCATTTCTGAAATATTTCCAAAAAGGTTTGTTTATTCTAATATTTTCATTCTCTGATGCAATTTTGGTATTTTTTAAATTTTTTTTTGGTAGCAATTTCCTCTAATATGAGGATTTTCTTAAAATGCACAGCACATTGCATTTGTGCATTTCCACACATAGCAGAATCTGGTCCTACAAGAGAAAGCAATGGTCAGCTACTTGGAGGGCTTTAAAAGAGGATTTGACAAGTTAGATGAGGCTCGTGGTGCTGTGGGTAAAACCTCAGCACCTAGGACTTGCCGATCGCATGGTCGGCGGTTCGAATCCCCGCGGCGGGGTGCGCTCCCGTTGCTCGGTCCCAGCGCCTGCCAACCTAGCAGTTCGAAAGCACTCCCGGGTGCAAGTAGATAAATAGGGACCGCTTACTAGTGGGAAGGTAAATGGTGTTTCCATGTGCTGCTCTGGTGCCAGTTCGCCAGAGCAGCTTCGTCACGCTGGCCACGTGACCCAGAAGTGTCTGCAGACAGCGCTGGCTCCCGGCCTCTAGAGTGAGATGAGCGCACAACCCTAGAGTCTGTCAAGACTGGCCCGTACGGGCAGGGGTATCTTTACCTTTACCTTTACTAGCCACAATGGCTACTTTGACCTGCTCTTGCCTTTTTGCACACATTTATTGAGTAGAGAAACTGCACCACAACGTCCTAAAAAATCTAGCTATGTATTGGCAAAGGAAATAATAATTAGGTAGGTTAACAGTAACACGTGACCCATACAAAACTTTCCCTCATCACTACTTCTGATGCAAAAATATGTCTGTAGTTTTATCTTTGCTCTATTTAAAGGCACTATATTTTGACTCTTTGGTTTTATACAGCAAATGCTGTTCATTTTTCTAGAACCAAATCAGACTTTGGTCCTAACCTTTGCTAATCCTGTGATAAAGACCTATATTGATTAGCACATTTTAATTAGCAGGGATTTTAAAACAGAATGGGATACCTCATTATCATCTGTCAATCAGATATATACCTTCTGTGGAATGCTCCTCCAAAGCTCTTGGGAGGTTTTCTGAACTCTCAGAAATAAAATTTAGCTATGCACTATCACAGCTCAGTTTTTCCTCTTTATTAATTCAAAGATAGCCTAGTTAATGTTTTGGAGCCAAATCAAATTGATGGCATTTTAGCCCAGCATCCTTCAAGGTGTTATAAGACAGAAAGACCTATTTGTGTCAGGATAGTGCCAGCATTTTACTGATCTAATTATGCACTTGAATATATGATTATTCATTTTACATGCGGAAGTAATTATGCTGATTGCAAAGAAAATTCCTTCAGAATGCACACCTAAGGCAAGCTAGGTGACCCAGAACACTCAAATCGGATAGGATGCTAAATTTGGGGAAATACCCCCCACCCCTGCAGATTCAATGAAGCAAGCCAAGGAAATGAAAAAAACAAAAACAAAAAACGCAACCCTCTCTATCTAGACCTGCAGTCTGATGTTCACCTTTCTCCCTTTAGAGAACACTTTGCACATTCTCTTTTCTACAAAGAAAATGAGTGTCTGCGGTGGACCTTTTGCATTCAGTACAGTGGTACCTCTGGTTACGAACCTAATTCGTTCCGGAGGTCCATTCTTAACGTGAAACTGTTCTTAACTAGAGGCACGCTTTCACTAATGGGGCCTCTTGCTGCTACTGCGCCGCCGGCACACGATTTCCATTCTCATCCTGGGGCAAAATTCTCAACTCAAGGTAACTCTTCCAGGTTAGCAGAGTTTGTAACCTGAAGTATTTGTAACCTGAGGCATTTGTAACTCGAGGTACCACTGTAGTGGTTTCTGGAGATGTTCTAGGACACACTACAGTGCTGTTCAAAGAAGCAATCATCGCAGCAGTCCACCATGTGAGAATGTAAGGATGAGGGGGGAGCTCAATTCAGTTTGCATTTACTTAATTAGCACTTTCTGAAACAATGCAAAAAACACCCTTCAAGATTTGCTCCTCTCTGTATTTTGCAATGCAATTCTTCAGTTTAGTAGCAGTTCTTTCCCCAAGTAATGATCACAAAACCCCATATACTAGGTGGAAGTTTGCAAAATAAATAAATGCATATATGTGAAAATAATGTAAGAAAAACTGCTTTGCAGAAATGTGTCAAAAATTGGGGAAAACTTCACTTAAAAATGCTTATATTAGGAGAAATACGTGGAAATGTGGAAGGCTGAATATAAGATAAAGAAAGAGAAAGTGAAAAAAACTGAAATGGAGAGATTTGCTCATGCCTTTCTACAGTCATTTGGTGAACACTGGAAGGGAAGATGTGGGCAACTGACTTTTGTAAGATATTGGTTCAGACTAATAGTGGCAAAGGGACAGCAGCAAGCACAAGGTGAAGACTCCAAGGTACATGAGCAAGGTATGAGTTTTGTAACTGAATAAAAGCTATAGAGATGTCCTAGCAATTGGCAAACCCATCTCACCAAGTTTTTAAAGAGGAGGTAGGGCGAGGTCACCCACTAGACTCTTTTGTCCTGCACTGTCTGGGTGTGTGTGTCTGATGTTACCTACAAAGACAACACCAAGTTACTTACAAATTCTCCAAAGGTCAGATTCATGTGCTTTTCCATACATCAATTAGAAAATTTGCACAGGCAGTAAAACATAGCTTAGTTATAAAGTGGTGAAAGTTCCTAAACTATTGATACAGGAACACAAGGGAGACTTGTGAAAGCCAAGTGGCTGAGCTGGAGCAACCGGCTCAGACTGTCACACGCTTAATTCAAAGGTAGACTAGGACAGGTACAAAAGCTTGGTTATTCAAGGTAAGGAGACCTGCCATTGCTAAGCTTGTTAGGACATCTTACTCTATGGTGTTAAATTAGACTTAAGCATGTTGGCTATATGATGCTGGTTGCCCTGCAAGGAGAACCCCTCTTCTCCATCCTTGCTTTCCCACCTTCCAGTGCCCCATCTCCTTCTCCATTCTCCTCCTCCTCTTCCTATTGGGTTTGAGGTTGCCAAACCTTACCAGATCCTGACAGATTTAAGTTCAGTCACTGCCACGTCTTATTAAAAGGAAGAGGTAGGAGGTGGTGATGGGAAAGGTCTCTGCCTGAAACCTTAGAAAGAGGCTTCTGATGGAGCAGACCACAATGGGCTATATAGTCTGGCCTGGAACAAGGGGGCTTCCTGTGGCTCTAGTTTACCATTTTTGAGCTTATCCTTAAGTAACCCCTGATAATCTTCAATGGAAATCCATGACTTCTCAAGGGCACAATCTGAAAAGCTTAGACCTCACCAATTAGAGCTTGCATACTGCTTTTGTACTAGAATTCAAATACAGAAGGTAGGGAAAGTGGAGGTCTGCTGATTTTGATATTTATGAAAACAGTTTTTCATATATGAAGTTGCCTGTTACTGAACAATTTGGACTATCAAACCCACCCTTCACCCAACCTGCTGCCCACTCAATGTTTTGTACAGAGGTACCTCAGTTTAAGAACAGCCCTGTTTACAAACGATTCAGTTTCTGAACTCCGCAAAACCGGAAATAGTGTCCCACTTTGTGAAACTTACCTCGGTCTAAGAATGGAAGCCGAATGGTGGAAGGGCACCAGTGGCAGGAGGCCTCATTAGGGAAAGCACACCTTGGTTTAAGAACACTTTCAGTTTAAGACTTCCAGAACAGATTAAGTTCGTAAACTGAGGTTGTTGTTGTTTGGTCATTTAGTCGAATCTGACTCTTCATGACCCCATGGACCAGAGCACGCCAGGCACTCCTGACTTCCACTGCCTCCCGCAGTTTGGCCAAACTCATGTTAATAGCTTTGAGAACACTGTCCAACCATATCGTCCTCTGTCGTCCCCTTCTCCTTGTGCCCTCCATCTTTCCCAACATCAGGGTCTTTTCCAGGGAGTCTTCTCTTCTCATGAGGTGGCCAAAGTATTGGAGCCTCAGCTTCATGATCTGTCCAGTGAGCACTCAGGGCTGATTTCCTTCACAATGGAGAGGTTTGATCTTCTTACAGTCCATGGGACTCTCAAGAGTCTCCTCCAGCACCAGAATTCAAAAGCATCAATTCTTCGGCGATCAGCCTTCTTGATGGCCCAGCTCTCACTTCCACACATCACTACTGGGAAAACCATAGCTTTAACTATATGGACCTTTGTTGGCAAGGTGATGTCTCTGTTACCACTGTACCACTGTACTATAACACCTATCAGCCCCTCCCACCATGGCCAGGGGTAGTGGGAGTCATAGTCCAAAATACTGGGAGGGCACAAAGTTGGAGAAGGCTAATGTAACCCAGTACTGCTCACAAATCTTCAAGGTTTGAGTCCGATTGCAACCAACCTAGCTGCTTTCAATTCTTTCAAGTAGAGCTGTGCCGGCCATTATACTTGGCAGCTTCTGCAAAGAAAGAGTGTGCTCTGCCATTGATCTGTGCTTTGCTCAGCCCTGAATAGTATGCTGTGATGTTATAGCTTCAGAGCTGGGTTGCAATTGCCAAATTAGTTCCATGGCTACTTGAAATATCAAATAATGTTTATTGCAGTCTAGCTCCTGTTTACCATCTTTGATGCCAGAGGCATGAACATTACTTCCTAAGTACCTCTCCCAGACCATCTGCTGAGGCACAAAGGCCAGGTCGAACATTCCAGCACACTCCGCAGTAGTGCTCTGCCGAAACTGACCCTCTGATTTCTCAAAACTTTTCTCCCCCTTCCATATTTCCATCTCATTCCCAAGGCATGTTAGAATTTCTTTGGGATTTTGGTAGGTGCAGAATCAACCTTACTTTTTTGTTGTAAGGGGGCTTTGAGTGATCTTCTTCATCTGCCTTCCTTCCTTCCTTCCTTCCTTCCTTCCTTCCTTTTCATCAAATATTTCTCAGGAGCTCCGCAGCCTCCCCTGATCTGAAAAATCCCCATAGGAAATGTTTTCCTGACAGCTTCCCCTGAGCTTCAATAGAAGCACATGAAAATTGCCTACTGAGTGTTTGAGATCGATGCACTCATTGGTTTTGTGTTTAAGGGAAAACCTTCCTCTTAGCTTTTAAAAAATTATTTCTGCACTGATGTCCTTAAAAATGAAGACACTTCACTTTTACTTTTTTTAAAATGACCAACGGCTGTCAGGCATGCTGCAAGCAGTCTTCCTGACTTTCCTGTGTTTACTTCAAAGAAAACCCAGCTGAGGGTGTTACAGGATTTTCAGGAAGCTCAAGCAAACTCAAGCACTCAAGATGGCTGCTTAGATTGTTGATCACCAGATTTGTAGAATGAAAGAAGGGACATTCACAAGCAGCCCTTACCTTCCTTGAAAGAAACATAAGCACAACAAAAACTCTGTATCCCACCCATATGAGTTTCACCAAAAGTTTTTCTCCCTTTGGATAATTTTTTGATGAAGAGCTTTTTAGTACAGCACTATTACCAAGTGAGAGAGAAGGAGAACCTAGGTTACTGCTATGGAGATGAAGAGCCAACATGTGTGGGAAGAAACAGGCTCAATATTTAATTACTGGGGCTAGCCTATTTTCTGCTATGCTGTAATTTATAGGGATGTCAGATCACAATCTAACTCCCCAGTACACTCAGGGAATTCTGTGTTTTCATCTGAATGGCAAAATCCAATCCTTAGATTATAGAAACCATGGACAAGTTACTTGCTGTAGTAATCAAAACCAGACCATAATCATTGAAAGGAAGATGATTTCCAGATCAAACTGCATTGTTAACTATTTCTGATTTGTTCTTGGATTTTGTTTTACTCTTGTATTAAAAGGCACGATTTATTTGTGTGTGTATTTTGTGTGTGTTTTCTGCTGTGGCTGTCTTGATAACCCTATATGGCATTAGATGTATAAGCTCTTTAGACAAAAGAAAACAAATAGGAGTAAATTACTAAAGTCATAAGGGAAAGGAAGTTGTCTTAGCCTCCACCAGAACAGATACTTCACGACTGAGTAACTGCAATGAGCTCCATGTGAGAATTCCTTTGCACCTGATCTAGAAAACTGTAGGACAATTGCTGATAGGAGTGAAACCCTGTCAGCACATAACATCTCTGCTCAGAGATCTACACTCATTGCCAATTTGCTACTGGGCAAAGTTCAAGAAGTTACTCACAGCATAAGGACCCTGTTGGAAGAGACCCCGAGAATCACTTTGTCCAACCCTTACAATGCAGGAATCTTAACTAAAGCATCCATGACAGATAGCCATCTAACCTCTGCTCAAAACCCTCCAATGAAGGAGAGTCCACCACCTCTCATGGGAGTCTGTTCCAATACTGAGCAGTTCTTGCTATCAGAAAGTTCTTCCTGATATTTAGCTAGAATCTCCTTTCTTGTAACTTGAAGCCATTGGTTTGGGACCTACCCTCCAGAGCAGGAGAAAACAAGCTTGATCCATCTTATATATGACAGTGCTAGATATTTATAGATGGCTATTGTATCTCCTCTCAGTCTCCTCTTTTCCAGGCTAAACATACCCAGCTCCTTCAAGCGTTCCTCAAAAGGCTTGGCTCCAGACCTTTGATCATCTTGGTTGCCCTCCTTCACACACATTCCAGCTTGTCAACATCCTCCATAAACTGTAGTTCTCCAAATTGGGCACAGGCCAAATTGGACAAAAGCCATTGGTGTAGGCTGACCATGGCAGAATAGATCAGAACCATTATTTTGCCTGATTGGGACACTATACTTCTGTTGATGCAGCCTAGAATAGCATTAGTCTTTTTTGCTGCTGCATCACACTGCTGACACATATTAAGTTTGTAGTCTACCCCCTAGTTCCTTTTTGCATGCACTCCCTGCCTATTGTCATCAGGCAGACACCTTCACTGTACTGTACTCTCTTTGGTGCCTGCTAAAAAATTATTTGTTCAGGCAAGCCTTTCCTGACATGTAGAATCTTGTCATATGTGTTCAGTTTATAGCTTACTGTTGATTTTAATCATTTTTTAGTGTTTTCAATAGTGTTTTTAGCTGATTTTTAAAACTGATAATTTTATTGTTTTACTCTTTTTGTAAACCACTTTGAGACTTTATTATAATCAAGTGAAATGTTACCAAACTTGTGAAACAAAAGTAAATGAATAAAGTGCCATCTTCCAATATATCCTTACAGTTTCTCATATGTATGCAGATGCTTCATAACAGAGGAGCCATAGCGCAGTGGAAGAAAGTCTGCTTTCCTTAGAGAAGGTCCCTATGTACACAGTTCACCACCCCCAATTAAAAACATGGATAGGCAGATCAGTTTAGTTCTAGTCTATGTCACTTTTCAATGCCTTCATTCATCAGCATGTTTCCTCTTTTTCCAGCATCCTTTTCCCTTAAAAACAAAACAAACCCCCCACACAGTGAAATTCACATTTATGGTTTGCATCTTTTTCCCTGTACATTTTTTTTGAGCTGGAATTGTATCAACAATATGTGAAAACTGAAGAATAGCTGCATTCCAATCTCTGAGCATGTCTGAGAATAGTAAATTGGGCTGTTTTGCTTAAGACTGCAGATTGAACAAAATCCTTGAGCATCTCTGTTTTCCTTCTTTCCTTTCCTTTTTCAAAGCATTCTGGGGAGCAGGCGTGACCTTTACAGGAGATGCTAAGCTATACAGCCAAATCTGGTCAAAGGATATTGGGTTGGGAGGTCTGACACTTACTCATATATTGCTATGCTTGTTTACTTGCATAACTAGGGATACTGCTGCAGTAAAGGCAAGCTTGGAGCGGACTGGCAATGGTCCTACAAGGAAAGTGTGTGCTCAGTGTATCTCTCTGGGCAAAATGCCATATACTGTACTGTACAAGCTTGCCTAACACAGGCATATTGCCCATCATAACAATGAGGATTTTGCTAGTATATTTATAATCCTTAACATGAGCTTCTTGCTTTGCTTTTTCTCACTGTTACAAACAAGGTTCTATATGCAATAGCTGTTGAGAATCATTAAGCTGATAGGTGTGACCTATTTTTTATCAGCTTTTATCTTGTGCCTGCTGGCTGTATCCAAATGTGAATTTTCTCTCTCTCCTTCTGCCTCGTTATCAAACATGGTATTTTTATTTATGTCTATCTCTACTATATTAGAAGAAACCAAGGTACAAGGCAACATCAATATAACTTTCTTCTTTATTTCCGCTAGAATTCAGGGTCACCCTATAATGCTGATTTGCAACAGGCACAGAAAAACAACAAAGCGTTTCATTATATCAAAGATGGCGAATCTGTAGCCCTCCAAATGTTTGACTATACAGTGGTACCTTGGGTTACATACACTTCAGGTTACATACGCTTCAGGTTATGGACTCCGCTAACCCAGAAATAGTACCTCGGGTTAAGAACTTTGCTTCAAGATGAGAACGGAAATCATGCAGCAGCAGCAGGAAGCCCTATTAGCTAAAGTGGTGCTTCAGGTTAAGAACAGACCTCCAGAATGAATTAACTATGTAACCAGAGGTACCACTGTAACTCCCATCAACCCTAACTGTTTGTCATGCTAGCTGGAGCTGTTGATAGCTAAAGTCCCATAACATCTGAAAGGTCAAAAGTTCCCCACCCTTGCATTATATAACATACACATAACGGATTTGATGAGCACTGCACATTGTGTGGCATGATGGCTACTAGCTGAGATGGATTTTAGAAGTTTTATTTTGAGTGTACCTTCCATGGCAAAGCCAGGTCAATATCGAAAGGACACCAAGGGTAAGGATAGGGCCCGGTGGATTAAAGTGGACCATTTGTGGCCCTTGTGGGCCTGGCATGCACACTGCAGTGGACAGCTTGACATTGCAATTAGGGTGTGCTTTTCCGGGTCATATCCAAGGCTTTCTTAGCAAGAAGGGAGTTATTTTCTCCCCATCCTTAGCTGAGGAGCCCAGCTTTCAGATGCATTTCAAGCCCAGATGTCTAGAGGGAGTTTTCCCAGCCAGACCTAGAAAGAGGCCTCACCTGTCTTCTTTGAAATGGGTTACTTTGTTTTAAGTTTTGTCTGTGGTTCCTCCAGTTGTTATATTTTAACAAATATAGCATTCTGGTTATGTCTCTGCATACCCTCCAACATAGGGGCACCCCATTCTACAATGATAATTTTACTATTTATACCTCACACATCTTTCTGGGTCGCCCCAGCCACTCTGGGAGGCTTCCAACATATATCAAAACATAACAAAACAGTAAACATTTTTTAAAAAAAAATCCCTGCACAGGATTGCCTTCAGCCTGCTCGGGGGTTGGTTAACTCCATACCTTCCAAGATTTCTCCAGTGGAAATAGGGACATCCTAAGGGAAAGTGGGATATTCAAATCAGAAACTGGGACAGCTCTGCTAAATCAGCGATGTCCCTGGAAAATAGGGACACTTGGAGGGTCTGAGTCTTCCTTCTGATGTGGGGGCACAGAGAGAGCACCTGATTAAAAAAATACACACTGGAATATTGCATGATCAAGCTGCCAGCTTGCTCTGTTAACTTAATGGGGACAAGTTAATACAGAATGATGAATAATAACTGCTCCCAAGGTAGAAATAATTTTAGAGATGAACTTTTCCATTTTGCCCAAGAGGAGCATGTTATGGCCAAAAATGCCATGTATTTGATCATTAAACTGAATTAATATGAAAGTAAATTAAATCTGGGCTGGCATATCATAAGCATAAGAGATTTTAATCGTCTCCCTATTGTATGGGGGAAGAATCAAAAACACCCACCTAGAGTTCCTTCATTCAGGCAGTTGGAAACCTGAGGCGATGCCTTTGGAAGCAGTGGTACCTCCAAGGGAAATTTGTCCCTCAGTGTCAATTGATCAGTGCTACGTTAATAACAGTTGGTCTGGATGCATTTATGTTTTCACATGGAAAAGTAATCTGCAGCTGCTGAAATGGGTACATACAGCTTAAAATGCCTGATGAAAATCTTCGGAACTATTATAGATTATAGCTAATGACTTTGAATGAAAGAAGCTTAAAATGAGAACTGTTTCTGACCCCATTTTGAGTTTCTTTTAATATCATTATATTTATTCTGAATTTTTTATTATCAAAACCAAACAAAAACAAGGGGACAGGGAATATGGTAGGAAACTGGTGTACAAAGAAAACAACATTAGGGATCTGCAGGAGGCCCAATATTCACCTTTTTTACTTTAGTTTCTGAGCCGCTCTGTATGAAATTAATCTTGGTGCTCCCCATTCACTCATACAGGGAATCTAAAAATGCCTACAACTACCCCTTCCCTTTTGGCAGAAGCATTTTAAATTTGTCACCACATGAGCCCCTCCAGAGTGCATTAATCCTGCCAAATGACAGATTCAGGACCCATAGTAGAGGAAATAAAATGAATTCACTTTCCCCCATATTCTATATCTGGGCATAACCCTTATTAGGCACGCTAAGCCCTAAAGTTTATATTAGTTTCCTATGTCTGAGGAAGTGGGATTGCCTCTTGCACCTTCTTACATTCAAATAGTTAAGAGGTGTCCAAATAGTGTATATTATTGCTTTTACTTTTTAAAAACATTGGCAGTTCCATACAAACTCCCTTAGCTCTTCTGGTGCTTGTGTGTGCTGAGAAGGGGCATCCTTTAATAGTCATTATAGAGTGAGACTGTCCTTAATGCTGCCTGTGGAAGATTTTGTTGGGATGCTTTATTGATATTGTGGTTTGACTTGGGTAGGGGTGAAATCACCCTGAATTGCCTCCCATTCAGCTCATTATTCATCTTCAACACAGAGATGTAGCAAATAAAAACAAAAGCTCACCTTGATGATGCAATAATTACACAATTTGGCAGTTGATAGTAACAACCAAATTGTGTAAAAAAAAGCAATTAAATTATATTCCGCAGTATTCACACTCTAAATGTCCAATTAAGTGCCTGGGTTTTGCTAATAAAGGACCTGCTAAAATGTGGAAAGAGTGGTATGATCTTCTACTGAAGGAATGATGGCAGAGATCTGTGCTTCCAAGGTTGACATAAAAATGTTTCTGAAACCGTTAAGTGTGCTCAAAACCTACCATTTTTGATGACTACCTGACAGTTCCCAGAGCACATGAATATAGTTCGGAACTAAATGGACAGCTGTAAATGTCAATGGCATCTCTGAAATAACGTTAATATCCAAGCTAACCTCTAACTACAGAACAACATGATAGGACATGCCCGGATCATATAGGATAGTATTGCAAAGTCAGAAGCACATTGGCAACACCTGGTAGATGTGAATTTTTCAAAAACCTCTCACATTTGCTGATTATAGAATCTTAGAGTTGGAAGGAATTTAGAGTTTACAAGATGCTGAAGCATTCCTAGCAGATGGCCACCAATATTCTGTGCAAATGCTTCCAAATAAAGGAGCACTCGCCACCTCTTGAAGAAGCCCATTTCACTGTCAAACAAGTCTTACTTTTAGGATGCATTGTCTTTTGCTTAGCCAAAATTCTTCTTTGCAATTTCTCTGTGTGTCCCATTTTTCCAGAAGGAAGCCGGACTAGGACCAGGGAGTTTTAATCCCTACCCAGCCATGGGCAACTTTGGGCCAGTCACAGTCTCTCAGCCTAACCAACCTCACAGGGTTGTTATGATGATAAAAATGGAGAGGAGGAGAACCATGTATACCACCTTGAGTTCCTTGGAGGAAAGGTGGTATATTAATGTAGCAATAAAATAAACCCAAAGGTCCTATTCCCACCCCCTGGAGCAATAGAGATCAAGTCTGCTCAGTCCTCTACATGACAACCTTTCAGATGCTTGAAAAACACTATCATGTCTCCTCTTAATCTTTATTTCCTCAGTATATACATGTCCAGCACTTTCAACAATTCCTCACACAACTAAAATAGTACCCATTGTATGCATGTATGTATGCATGTATTTATTTACTGAATTTGTCTTATCCCACTCTTCCTTCCAAAAGAGTCCAAGACAGCAAAAACTCCAAAATGTTAAAACAGTACAACTTAAAAGAAAACAAAATAAAAATAAATTTAAAACATTTAAAAACCCATCTTAAACAAAGCTTTTATAAGCATAAAGAACATCATTATTTTTTTTAGGCTATCACATACTCTCATAGTTATTAATTCTGCAGTATCAATGGTCAATATCTATCATGCATCAACTGCTTGGGTAAACAAAAATGTTTTTTAAATTGCCAAAAAAGAAGAGTCTAAGTTAAATTCAGTGGTACCTCTGGATGTGAACAGGATCCGTTCTGGAGCCCCGTTCTCATCCAGAGCAGAACGCAACCTGCGTCTGTGCGTGCCGCGATTCGCCACTTCTGCGCATGCGTGTGATGTCATTTTGAGCGTCTGCGCATGCATGAGCGGTGAAACCCGGAAGTAACTCACTCTGTTACTTCCGGGTCGCCATAGAGCGCAACCCGAAAACACTCAACCTAAAGCAGCTTCAAACTGAGGTATGACTGTAGTTGCTACTGATACCATATCATAAGAATCTTAAAGTGGGGGGGGGACTGTACCCCCACCACTTGCTCCTGGACTATACTTCCATCATTACTGACCATTGGCCAGCCAGCCAAGTTATAATACATATCCAGTGTCTGCCTCTTTCTAACTGAGCACAATAAAGTCAGGTTAGCCTCAACCTTCAGCCTAGTACCAGAATTCTCCTGCATTGCCCGGGTCTTTTATTCTGCCTGTGAAAGAATCTTGGGTATGTGAAGGCAGGGAGCTGAAATGAAGAAAGATGTCTCTATTTTAATTCAAGAAAGCCAAATAGGTTATTCCCCCTCCCCCTTTCCCAGGCTGCTTTCTCCATGTAACTATCACACCAACTAGATTTTAATGGAGCTGGTGCAAGGAAAAGATGAATGAGGCTTTCTTGATTTTGGCACCTGAGCTAGAAATTTATCGTAATAAATGAACCCTATGAATATTGGGAATCAATATAGCTCTGTGCGGCATAGCTCAGAAATGATTAGACTGCTTCTTTTCAATTAGATATAATCTGGAAAATATCACAAAAGAAGAAAGAAAATGTAATTAGGCAGGTGGAGGTACTTTGTTCAAATGTGGCACTTTTGAAATAGGAATTCTTTAGAAGTGCCCATCGTTCTGAGCTCCTGTGCCTCTGTGAAACTCTTATTCAAATCTCCTAATCCTATCCCACTCCCGCCCAAGGGGAATCTCTTATTCCTTTCTCCCCATCCACCCCCCCCCCCTTGGGGCAAATATTCTGTTGACAACCCAGTTTAAAATACGAAAGAAAAATGAAAAAAGCACCTGATTTAGACCTCTGCCCATCCGCACACACATATATGGAGGAAATGTGTGTGAATGCACACAGAAATAATAAAAAAGAAAAACCCAAAATTAACATTTAGGTGCAAATGGAACAGAACATTCAGTGCAAATGGTTAGCCTGCCACACAAGGAAATATGAACTGGCAGCAAAGTGATTGTAGTAATCTGGCTTTGATTCCCTTTACCAGAATGATGTACCTTTGTACTATAGAGACATGTTTTTCTGCCCCCTCTGACCCAAATTAGTAGACACCCAAGGCTTCAACCAATCTTAATCTGGCCTGATTATTACATGTTCCAGGTGCATAAATCTCACTTGAATTCGGTTGCGCTTACTTCCAGGTTAGTATGTATGGGAGAATAATTCCAAACAAGTTTACTATGGAGCAAACCTCCCACACTGAACATACTGGAATTGCGTTGTGAGTAAAAACACAAAGGACTGCATCTAAGATATTATGAATTGCATTTAAAATATTTTCCCAAACACTGCTTGGTACTCATACATTTTTATAATTTCTGTATTGTTAAAAAGGTAAAGGTACCCCTGCCCGTACGGGCCAGTCTTGCCAGACTCTAGGGTTGTGCGCCCATCTCACTTAAGAGGCCGGGGGCCAGCGCTGTCTGGAGACACTTCCGGGTCACGTGGCCAGCGTGACAAGCTGCATCTGGCGAGCCAGCGCAGCACACGGAAACGCCATTTACCTTCCCGCTAGTAAGCGGTCCCTATTTATCTACTTGCACCCGGGGGTGCTTTCGAACTGCTAGGTTGGCAGGCGCTGGGACCGAGCAACGGGAGCGCACCCCGCCGCGGGGATTCGAACCGCCGACCTTTCGATCGGCAAGCCCTAGGCGCTGAGGCTTTTACCCACAGCGCCACCCGCGTCTCTCTGTATTGTTAGAACCCAAGAAATGAAAAGGGAGCCATAGACTCAAAAAAGAAGACTTCTTCACACTGGCTTTACATACTGTTTTAAAGATGCCTGTAAAAAGCAGGATTAGAGACCAATTGCCCTTTCCTGTCAGCATCCACAACTGAATATCCATTAATGAGTACCTTTCCTTCTCCAGGTTTAGAGGCAGTTCAGAGGCCTCAAACCCTACATATGCACTTCACAGTACACCCTGCCACCATTGTGGGAAGCAGGACACTGGAGCAAGTACCGTAGATCTTTGGCTTCTGTTGCTCGTGCATTTGGAGTGCTAGGGGGGAAAATACGAAAGAGAGACATTGCACACACTTTTATAAATCAAGAAAATCTTTAATAAAAAAAGGGGGGAGATGGTTTATTTCTGGTTTGGTGGATCCATATTTTCGTGAACCTGTGAACACCCCTCATTGTTTCAAGAACCCAAACAAGATCCACTCTCCTGAAGCAGCAATATTTTTAATTTGAATGGTATACAACCGAGAGCTGTGGGGTGGGGGTTGGTTGAATCAAGCATTCTCATCTCATTTTTCAGCCAAGAAAGTCTTCCTGTGTTCCTTACAAAGATCAGTAATAAGATGAATCATCATAATAAAATACTTTAGCAAGTTTGAAAATCTGAAATCTCCTTTCCAAATACTCCCAGAAATCTCCTTTCCGCACACCCGAAGGGAGCACAGGAAGCACAGGACAACAACAATACCTAACAGCATTTTCAAACAACACCATAACAAATTTCATAGAGCAGTTAAAACAATCAGCTTAGAAACTTTAAAAAAAACAACTATTGGCTAACAGCCTGCATCTTTTTCCCCTTTAAAAAATAAGTCTTTACAGGTTTCCTGAATGCAGGCAAATCTTTTTTCATTCCTCTTTTCTGCTTTTGGCAAGGCGCGCTGCTGATCACTCACAGGAGTTGAGAGATTCTGGCTTTTTTTCCTTTTTTAAAAAATCCTGTAAAATCAGTGTGCAATGCCAGCGCAGGGCACAGAGACAGTTCCAATACACAAAAACAGTGACAGCAAGCCAAGCAAAGTTATGAGCTAGCTTGGAGGTCAAGAACAGTGAAAGGTTGTGAAAAGATTTGTATCAAAGACTGTTTGCAACGTCTCACATGTAAGGCAGAAGATCAGTTTCTGCAGGAACTTGCAAGCTTTGGCAGAGCCTACTCGTTTGCTCTTTTGACAAACTTCATCACTATCCATGGGTGTGAGTAAAAAGAGAAAACTGAAATTTTTCTCATTAAAGGTATTCTAAGAAATTTCAGTTCAGTTGCAATATGCATGTAACATGCACATCAAGATTGTATTTTTTTAAAGTGTTTTATCAATGCAATGCAAAAACACATTGTTGACAGGTGTGTGCGAGAGCTGCAAGTGAACTGAAAGAAATGAATGATGCAGCAAACTTGGCATGATCTAATTCTGGGATTATTGGTAATTAATTAATTAAACATTCCTGTACAGCCTCCCATGTCAAGCCTCAAGGCACTGTGCAACAATTTACAATACTTATCAGAACATTAAAGTACATGAAGAAGATGCAACTGGTACATTAGGGCAGAGTTATCATGTACTGAGACCAAGGCATCTGTGGAGGCTGAGAGCACAGATGTGGTTTTAAAAGATGCCTGAACATCATTAAATTGAATGCTTCCTAATCTCAGGGGAATGTGGGTCCATAATATGTGCAGCACCATGGAGAAGGTGGCCTATCTCTCATGGCCACAAACTGTACCTCCATAGGCTTCAGCATGAACCAGGAAGGCATCATCAGCTGATAATTATGATCATGTAGGGCAATAACAAAAAAGGCTTATATGTTAATACCCAGCCCTTAAAACTGGTCCAGTAGATTATTGGCAGCCAGGGCAATTTGAGTAATAAACCCATAAAGTAATGGGATACAGGATATCCACAGAGAATATCCATAGAGAATAATCTAAAGTGAGTGTCACCAGATGCAGAATTCTGACTTAGGTTTGCTTTGGCCTCATTCAGTGAGTCACTTCATATGTTCTAAGAACCAGGGCAAGCATCAGCTATGCACTCTGGTCACAGAACTATAGCCTGCATGAAAAGAGCCGTAATCTGATTAACAGCTCATATCTGATTCATCATTATCTAGTCGTTTCACCAAGGTTAATCTCAATTTTCTCCAGGATAATGTTTTGACTTGCCCCATTGGATACTTCAGGGCAGCTGCCTGATTTGGAGAGCACCATTTGGTTTGTGCAGGTCGTCCTAGGCATCTACTGAGAGCAGCCCAGTGTGTTCTAATAAGTAGTACAGCACATTAAAAAGAGCCTTAATTCCAGATGCATTTGATCTTCCCTCAAGAAACTTCAAAGACTGTTGACCTTTATGACTTCCCTTAGGTGGGGGGAGGGAGAAGCCCATGGGGGTTCACTTGGACTAGCAACGCTGATGACATTTTAAAAGAACTCCATATTTCAAAGCATGGACTTTTTATGTAATAGTGTATTTTTTCAATTTTTTACGGTTTCTGAAAATAGTCACTTGTTTGCTTATAAGTAAGGGATTATAGCAAGAGTCAAGAGTATTTCTCTCTGTTATTAGCCTGCTGGTGAAGCTCTGATTTCTTTGGCTACTCTGCACATTTGCATCAATGTCTTGATCCAGCACTTCTTCTTCCTCTGAGGAATTGCCCCTCTGACTTTAACCTCGGTTTGATTTTGGGAGTCAGAGCAGTTTTGTCTTCTGCTTGCTTAGTTATAACATTTCCTCACCTTTAGTCTTATGTCGTAACAACACAGTGTGCCAAATGCAAGCAAGTGTCAGTCCCCAGGCAATTGAATGTCAGGACTGGCTGGGCACAAAAGGCAGGAGAAAGCACTGGCAGTCCAATTGGGTCAGGGAAAGTAATATATTCAAAGCTAGGTAAAGGTAAAGGGACCCCTAACCATTAGGTCCAGTCGTGACTGACTCTGGGGTTGTGGCATTCATCTCGCTTTATTGGCCAAGGGAGCCGGCGTACAGCTTCCGGGTCATGTGGCCAGCATGACTAAGCTGCTTCTGGTGAACCAGAGCAGTGCACGGAAACGCCGTTTACCTTCCCGCCGGAGCAAGACCTATTTATCTACTTGCACTTTGATGTGCTTTCAAACTGCTAGGTTGGCAGGAGCAGGGACCGAGCAACGGGAGCTCACCCCGTTGTGGGGATTCGAACCGTCGACCTTCTTATCAGCAAGTCCTAGGCTCTGTGGTTTAACCCACAGTGCCACCCGTGTCCCTAAGCTAGGTAAGGGTTTATCAAGCAAGCAGGTGCATAGTCAGGCAATGTCTTTCCAAAAGAAAATTGTTTTCACACTGTCTTCTAAGACAATGACTTTCTAGGGCCTGGTGCACCATGATCTTTCCTAGAGAAGTCAGTAAAATTCCTTAGGTAGGCTGACACTGCAGCCTAGATGGTGTCCTTCACCCAAAGAATTACATATCTGGTGCTTCTGGATATTAGATGCCAGAGTTTATAATCTGTGTGAGTATTGCACCCAATGCATTCCAAATGAAATTTGGTGGTTACATGCCCATGATAGTCGCATGATGTTAATACAAGGTCAGGAGGCACTGGCAGATGGAAAGGTAGGGCTTACCTCTTCTCTGCAAAAGCCTCCCAGCTTGTTTTAAACTCTTTCCCCCAGTCTGGAAGTAAGGCTGGTTATGGTTGGTAGCCTTGAGAAGTTACACCCCAGAGAACTCTCAGCAGCTGTAGTGGTACCCTCTCTGGAGCTGCACAGCATGGTTTTTTAAAAATGCATCATACCACACCATTCAAATGTGTTATGCCTCTTAGAAAGTGTGCTTAATGTCCATTATACTACTTAGAAAGAGGCATCAGCAGATCTGTTATGATTAACAGTACACAACAAGCAGCAAGGATTCAGATTTGCATTTTGCAAAGCACATGCTTGCTTTAGTAGAAAAGTGTCCTGAATACCTTTCTACCAGAATGAGAGAAAAAAGGAAGGACTTTCAAAGTGGCAAATGTCAACATGTGTCTACAGCCTTATGAATCCTGTTAAGTTTATCTGTTTCAGGGATTGAGAACATGTGGCCCTCCAGATGTCCCTGGACTGCAACTCCCATCATTCTAGACCACAGACCATGCTGATTGGAGTTGGAGTCCAGCAACACCTGGAAGGCTACCAGTTCCTTATCCCTGATCTATTTTGTAGTACTACTGAGTCGTTAGGAAGGTAATGAATAACTAAGAATAACAACTTCACATTTAAATTTTATGTGAAAAAGCAAGGGCAGACAGTATGCTTGGTAGAAGAGACAATTTGTTCTGTAGCTTTGAGAGTCATCCAGCAGAAAGCTCTAATGAATGGTCTTCCATACAGTTGGCAATTAATTTTGTTCAATGCAAAGTTAAAGGCACATTTGGAGGTACATTCTTAGGCAAAATATCTGAGGAATTTCGAGAAAAGCTAAACGAGTGTATTTCAGGATGAGAAAAACTCTTCAAGGACAAGTTGAGATTTACATTAGAGGAAATGTGGAGTGTCTCTTCCCCATCTACATTCACTTCAAAAAGGCCACCAAGGGAATGTTGACCCCAGCTTCTCAATGTGATATTCAAATCATCTGTTGTTCAATGCATACTTTGAAAATGGTAGTGAAAAGTTTCCTGTTAACATTTATCTTTGAACTAATAGCACCAGAGCCAGGAAGGAGGAGAGATGAGATGGATTAGGAGAGATTTGAAGGGTGCGATGGTTTTAACCCTTTGCTTTTTAACCCCTCAGAATTGCTGCCAACACTGACACTGTAGGAAACTGCCTTATATCAAGTCAATGGTCCATCTAGCCCACTGTTATCTGCTCTGACTGCCCCAGGTTTTCAGGCAAGGGATTTTCCCAGTCCTACTTGGAAATGCTGGGGATTGAACTTGGGACCTTTCGTATGCGTAGTTTCTGCTTTTGACCACCGAGGGCTCATACACATTTTCTCGTGTCTCACTGCTTTTCCCTGGGGGAAACCAATTTTAGTGCTCAACTGGAGCAAACAGCAATTCAGGTTTTCACTAGATAGACATTTACTCCAATTTAGCAGTAAATTGTGGGTTTTCCCTAAAAAAGGAGTAGGGCAAGGGGAGACCACTCAGACCTGTGCCTAGAAAGTGTGGGTCAAACAGAAAACCACTCAGACCCATGCTTCCTACACATGGGACAAGCTGGAGGGTGTACAGAGGAAACTGCCTCTGTGCAGCTATTGAGTTGCATCCATTATTAGTGCTTCTCAGAGCAAAACCATGAAAATGTATTAGTTGGAGACAGATCATTGTCTAGAGCAGGGGTTCCCAATCAGTTAAGTACTGTGGACCCCCTGTTTTTCAAAACCCAACCCCCTACTTTTGAAAATTTTGATATCTTGAAATTTTTGTTATGTGAATGGTGCCATGGAGCCCCTGAGTGGGGTACGTAGGCCCCTTGGAGTCTGCAGACCACCAGTTGGGAACCACTGGACAGGCTGTGGCTCTTCAAGTTTTCAGATGATGTCTTTCCCAACCCTAACGCGAGACACCAGAGATCGAACCTGGGATCTTTGGCATGCAAAACAGATGTTCTACCAGTGAGCGATGGCTTTTCCCAATGGGACATTTCTTCCCACCAGTTTGGGAGCTTCAATTTCAAGTGAGACTGTGGCAGGTGGAGAAGGTAAAAGCCTCCCTTCCCTGTGGCATGGTCTTTCCTACTCCATCTGTGGTGGCTATTCATTACACTAACTATAGCAATGTAAGGCCAAGGTATGAGACAACCGTCATGCCTAGTTCAGCCCCAAGACAAATTGATTTTTTAGAAAATTGCGTTGTCTATGCAGTGATGGAAGGAAAGAGGCATGAGTAATAAATCATCGTTAGCAACTGTCTGTTGGCTGATGCATCATTTGCTGCCTGCTAAATATTGGACACTATTGTGGCTAATACTACAGTGGAGGAGAGCTGAGCTTGCTGCCCCCTCAATGTTAGAGTCCGTGATGATTGCTAGGAATCATTAGTGTAAGGCCAAGAGGACTGTGGTCAGTAATATCATCCAGAAATGATGAACCTTTGACAGATTGAAGGACACATTCCCTAGTGAAGTACCATCAGAGGGTCACAGGGGGTGGGTGGGGAAATTGATGTGGCTCTTATCTCTGTACAGGAGGCTGTAGTGCAGCCATGAAACAGTCAGAGGTTCCTAGGCATACATGTCTCCATCCAAGCAAGCAAGAAGCATTACTACAGTTCTAGGTCACATTTTAGCTGGACAAAATAACTAGAGTAGGGTGTTGAACAGGTCAAAGAGGGGTATGATCTGGGGAGAGCCCCAAGGGTTAGACAGAAAGGACCGGAGGGCTACACGTGGCCCTTGAATCTCAGGTTCTCAAGAATATGAAATGCCAGACAGCAATCATGACTAAGGTTGAGTCCTGCAGTTGTATCTCATTGTTGGCATCCATCTATCCCGAGAGACAATGGAGTGTGCCTCTGGGTGTGAAGTCAAACTGCTCCATTAGGAACACCAAAGTGAGATCCCTGGGGCACAAGCCTGGGCAGTGTGTATGGATGTCCTGGGCTGCCCTCATGACAAGACCCTTCTCTCAGTCTTACTGATATGGTGGAAAGGAAAGCAATGTTTGGCACCAGCTTGGCTACAGGAGTTGCCAGTTGTCTTACAGACTCCACTCTGGATTTGTGTAGGGTTTACACCTTAGTCTTTTCTTCTCCTGAAGATATCCCACAAGGCAATGGTGGTTCAGTTTTCATTCTCCTAGATGAGCCACCTTCCCAGGTTGATTAGCCCCATGTGCCACCCCTCTCTCTACAGCACACACCTCATACCTGTGAAGAAACTGAAGCAAGCATTCCTTGGGAGTATCACTCCATCTTACTTGATAAAGAAGTAATCACAATTATTGAGCTAGTATAAGAGACTCAACTCTACAGGAAGCAGATCCTGATTGCTCTTTTAACTCACTCAAACACCCTTGATGATCCTAGGGAAATTGCCTCTCTTAGCATCCTGGCTGCATTCTGCTGTTGTAAGCATGACTGGGTTAAGGTTCAGTAATCTCTCTGGTAGCAACTTATGCCTCGCTAAAAGGGGGGGGGGGAGGGATAAAAAATGACAGATTTGTGCAAAAAATCCTGATGCCAGTTTATATGGGTAGGTGCAAATTTAAAAGTAGAAATTAGTAATTTTAATAGTTATACAATGAATTTCATCATAGTAGGGGATACTGTGATCAGGGTATGCATGTGCCATCGTGTTATTTGGGTGTGTTTGGGGGTGACTGCTACGACCCCCTGTCATCTACCACCTGAGACAGCTGCCTCTGTGATTATCTACCTGTGTGTGTGTGTGCACGTGCATGCACGCACGCAGATGGTGGACTCCAAGACTATTATTAACTGGTGAGCAATACAGGCTTGTGTTTCCTGAAAAACTGGCAGTGGTGACATAATCTTTTTCTTTTTTTAAGAGAATGCCACAAAATATCACAGTGACATACATTTTATTGATATGCTTTTCTTATTCCTCCCCAGGCATATTTGCTGCACTGTTCAAATCATTCATTTTGAACAAAGCAAAAATAATTGACCTGTATGGTCCTCCCCTGATTCTATTCTCTTTAATCATAGGCCAGCTATTAGAGGATCCCATAGCAGAATGAAAAGTTCAGAACAGTCTTCTCCTGCAGATTTTGTCTAATAGGGAGGTGGGGAAAACAAAAATGCAGGTAGATAAGGTATGGAGGTGTGAATGAAGCACAACTGCAAATCAAGGTGGCAGTGAGGCCTGTACAATACAAAGGCGCTGCCAGAACTAATCCAGCACTCCTCCCAGTGGATTTGCATCTCATTGACCTCCCTGCCACCTTGCCGCTCCTTCTCCTAGTAGGAAACAGTGACTCACTTGCTGAGCTGCCGGGAAGCTAATGTAGCACCTCTGCCCCATCTGGTGAGCTATTCCTAGTTCTGTCAAAGGAGACATCAATGCAGCTGTTGTCTACTGTGAGGTGAATAGAACCTCTAGCCTTATTCTGTCCTCATCGCTGATGAAAAATGTATTGTGTTAACACAGCATCTTGCAGAAGGATGTTCCCAAATATTTCTGCTTCCATTTGGGGAACAATGACCTGTATAAATTGTGAGAATACCCATCTAATCTATGCAACATTGCAAGTGTAGGATGCAGCTTGGCAAATGATCAGGTCCAGTTCGTACATTTGATAGCTGGGAGTTGTGTTCAGAAGCAGATTGAATGGCCTGCCTTTGATGGATCCTGCGCTGGTATCTGCACAGATGAAGTGTGGCTTATCAATATTTTAGATAAGTAAAATGCTACTACTGAGCATACAGGGCTTTCATGTTGTACTGCACAGATGTTTTGTCCAATGCGGCTTCATCTGGGAGAGAAATTGCAAGGAAGAAGAAGCTACATGTCAACAACATTATAGACTTTGAGAAATATCCTTGATATCTAGGGTTAATGTAAAATGCTGTTTTTAACTTTGAAATCCTAAATGGAAAACCTGTGGCCCTCCTGATGCTGTTTGACCCATTTGCCTCAACCAGCATGGTCACTGGTCAAAGATGAGGGTTATCTTCCAGCAACATCTGAAGGGCAATAGGTTAATCACTCTTGGACCAGTGTCTTTTTCACTTGTCTTCTCCACTCTGCTATTGCTTCCTGAGAGGCAGATGGTCCTGGGGGTGAGAGGAGGGGATTGATTTATTAGAATTCCATGAAGCCAAAAAAAAACAAAAAAACATGCTAAATTTGCAGTGCAAGAGTGTACACTATGTAATGTAATTCAGAGTTTGACCTCTTGCAGAAGATCCTTTCTGGATTAGAACGAAGTCACCTAATTCCAGGATTCTTTGTAGGATTCCCAGTAAGCAATAGGCACTGAATGGGCCATCCCTGCTTTGGAACAAGAGTTTAAATCTAGTTATTTAAGAAAATTCTAGAATGGTTGCAAACAATTCCACAGCTTTCTTGTTAATAACTTTTTTTGTGAAACAAGAGATTGCCATATGAAATATGTCACTTGATGTCTCCCTCTGTTTACCTTCAAAATTAATACCAAGTAAATGTATTCCTTTAGCAAACTAGGGTATAGCACTGTTTCATTTTAATTAATTGTTCTTCTCACTTTGAACATTGTTATGTCTGGAGCCTTGATCTCTTCTGCCTTTTCTACGTTAAGTATTGTTCAGCACAGAACCTTGAATTCCACCTTCCTCCCTCTGCTCACAGGAACGTTAAAAATTAAGGAGGCTATTTTGGGGTGTTTCTTTAAAAAAGAATTATATTATTATTATTTCATACAGAGTGTCTTTTTCTTCTGCATCACTGAACAAATACATTTTGAAACCTGATTTCCCCCTTCTTTTCTGCATTCATTTTAAATTAAAGTATGCTTCTCATCAAGCTGTGAAGAGATTCTCTGCGGTAAAAGGAATTTACTCCACTTGCTAGAAGCCTTAGAAGGTGGTCAAGAGGTGGTCAGGAGTAGGTATTTGAGTAAGAAGCTAACAGTGCAATCCCATGTATGTGTACTTAAACGTAAGACCCATTATAATCAATTGGGCCGACTCCCAGGTAAGAGTGCATCATACTGCAGTCTTAGTGGGTTTCATTTTGTTTGAACAAAACCCAAATCTGCCTGGTGATCTCCTTTGATAAAATATATATGGAGAGTGCCGAGAATGAAATCAGCTGTGGGGACCATTTGGCCATCCAGATGTTGTTCAACTACAATTCCCATCATCCCTTGTCATTGACCATGCCTGCTAAAGCTGATGGGTGTTGTAGTTCAGCAACATCTGGAGGGCCAAAGGTCCCCACAGCTTATTTACAAGTAACCCAAAATTACAATTTGGTCAGTTTCCTGTTCTCCTATTCTGAGGCTTTCTTTTGAATGCATTCCAAACCTTACATGACCGACCTTATATTTCAGCAAATCATAATGAAGAAAGAATCTGTGATAGCTCAGTCGGTACAGCATAGGACTCTTAATCTCAGGGTTGTGGGTTTGAGCCCCATGTTGTGCAAAAGATTCCTGCATTGCAGGGAGCTGGACTAGATGACCCTCATGCTCCCTTCCAACTCTACGATTCTATGAACAAAACTAATATTCAAAGCCTGGGAGCACACTATCCCCAAACTCTAACCAATTATGAAAAGGAAGCATTGTTCAAAGTGAGGATTTGATCCTTTAGTGTGATGGCACTCATGGTGGCTAGGATTGGTGGCTAGGATTACCGGTAACTTGGTGGGATAACACAACCCCTGCAGGTAAGACATCATTAGTTGTGACTGGCAGTTACCACCCTGGGTTTCCAGCACAAACACATACACACATGACAAAGTTAAGATGATATAACTGATGATTTGTGTTGTCTTTCCATAGGAAGCTTTCATGTGCCACAAGAGAGATTTATGATCATATTAGCCCCAAATCCCCTCTTGTTGCTGGCAGCAACAGTCACAGGAGGTTGTAGCAAAGCAATATCTGAGTTATAAACAGTGTAAGAACCTGAAGCAATATTTTTATATGAGTATTGATTATCCAATGTACTTTGCTTAAAAGAAGTGGAGATAAGACTTTTTATTTCTAAATATCAAATGGTCAAATCAGCTGCTGCGTGCCTTGTGTGATTGCTTTGACTTTTACTTAAATGACATTTAAGGTTACTGTCTTGAATTCACGGAAATTGTGTTTCTTCTAAGGTCAGACTCAGAAATGATAGAAATACTGGAGACTGAAGCAGGCTGCTATCACTGAAATAGAGATAAGCATCTTCGATGTGGTCAGTAACGAGTGCTGACACCTTTTATTTTCTGAAATGACTCCGGTACTGTTAAACAATTTTAGCACTGAATATTCCATCATGTTTAGCCGAAAGAAATTGTCACCTATTGAATTTCTGTTTGTCACACATCAGTCATGAGCATGGGATTCATTTGAAGCTGGGAGGGAAAGGAAGATCTCTAGGCCACCTTGAACATTTAATTTGTTCAAGTACAATTCCCTAACCCTGCCCTCCAAAAATGTATGTTAATTTCTCCCACTCTCCATCCCCTTCCAGAGGCATTAAAAACACCCACGTTTTGTAAGCAGCAACAGCATTCATAAAACTAGGAATTGGGGTTTGGAACAGCTCTATTAAATAGGTCTTCGGTCTGATGCACCAGGGCTTTTCTTATGTAAATTTATATTTGCATGACCTTCAATTTGACATATCAGGAACTGAGCCTGGGAAAGTCTGCATGCCAACATGTGCTGAAATCCAGCTCTATTCTACATTTTCCAAAGCCCACCACCTACTCAGTAAGTATATTAAGTTTTGATCATCAAACCGGATGAGAAAGAGGTACCAAGAAACATCCTGAAAGATCCATACCTGCAGCAGTAAATTTGCTTGTGAATATCATCTTTCTTCCATCCCACTATGGAATTCACAGAGAATGGCTGTTAGCTCTGGCAGTCATGACAGCTATGTTCTGCCTCCACGTCAGAGGCAGTAAGTTGGAGTTTCTGAATACCAGTTGCTGGAAACCTCAGGAGGTGAGACTGCTTATGTGCTTGAATCTTGCTCGTGGGTTCCGCAGGCATCTGGTTAGCCACTCTGAGAACAGGATGCTGAACTAGATGGGTCACTGGCCTGATTCAGCAAGCTCTTCTTATATTCTTACGGAACCCAAGATAGCATACACATGTGGTTCCCAGGCAATCACCCATCCATGCAGTGACCAAACTGTCTTCAGCTCATACTCTGGGTAATTTAAGCAGGTAATGAACTGAGCACGGCTGCCCCACCCCCAAACTGGGCAGGCTGAAGCAAAATTCCTACCGGGCCCCTGCTCCAAAAACAGACGACCCCTAGACAGGCATAGCAAGGCCAAAGAACAGCCCTAAATATAGGGTGGGAGGGCGGGTGATCCGATGCACCTTGCAAGAAAGAGAAAACTCCCAACAACGTGCAGCAGCTTAAATAGCCGCTTGATTGCCAATCAGAGTCCCCAAACAGCTGAATTCTACCCCAGCAACCGAAGGAGAACCAATGAGGAGTTGAGGCTATCCAAATGGTCCTGCCCCAACAACAAGGAGGCAGTTTAGGTGATCTCACCACAACACGTGCCCTCCATAATGGAGGACATTATTTGATTGTCCATCCAGTGGTGCATTTAAATCATGGGTAGGCAAACTAAGGCCCGGGGGCCTGATCTGGCCCAATCGCCTTCTCAATCCAGCCCACGGACGGTCCAGGAATCAGTGTGTTTTTACATGAGTAGAATGCATCCTTTTATTTTAAATGCATCTCTGGGTTATTTGTGGGGCCTGCCTGGTGTTTTTACATGAGTAGAATGTGTGCTTTTATTTAAAACGCATCTCTGGGTTATTTGTGGGACATAGGAATTCATTCATTTTAACCCCCCCCCCCCAAAGTATAGCCCGGCCCCCCACAAGGTCTGAGGAACAGTGGACTGGCCCCCTGCTGAAAAAGTCTGCTGACCCCTGATTTAAATCATGGTCATTCTACTTTACAAGCAACATGCAATTCATTGAGGTTTGCACTGCTAGAACTCTTGAAGGAGCAGGACTTTTCTTTTCTTTTAAAAAAGACCTTATGCTGATGAATGGCCTAGCCCAGTAGCCATCTTTCTCCATCTTCCCCTGCTCCACTTTAATTGGGAATGGTCTACATAAACTTACCTTGCTTCCAGAGGTCTTGAGGCAGGTTTATGTAGAACATTCCCAGTTAAATTGGAGCCAGAGAAAAACAGAGAAAAGTGGCTACTGAGCTCTGTCATTCATTAGCATACTCCAAGGCAAAGGTGTGAAATGGAATTGTATCAATGTGCCCACAGTTTCATACAGAAGCAAACTGAAGCAGGAATCTTATGGGGATTTAAGAGTGTGAGACCAGTTTACAGTACTTGGGAGATTACATTAACGTATATATGCCCACTCAGCTTCAATCTGAGCAGGTGACTCTGTTACTGGTGCCACATAATATTCATTTTGCACTTGTAAGAAATCAACATCTTAGTGTGGCAGCAACCATAGTTTGGAACTTCAAGCCTATTGGCACCTGGTAGCCTCCCTTACTGTACTCTTTTTCAGCACCTGCTAAAAACAGGTTTTTAGGCAAGCCTATCTAATCACATCCCCAACAGGGACGTGGGTGGCGTTGTGGGTAAAACCTCAGCGCCTAGGACTTGCCAATCGTATGGTCGGCGGTTCAAATCCCAGTGGCAGGGTGAGCTCCCATCGTTTGGTCCCAGCTCCTGCAATGGTGGTCAGGGCTGGATCAATACATTTTGGCACCTGAGCCAAATCACAAAATGACACACACACACACACACCTCACCAGTAGGGAAGAAGGGTTGAGAGGAACAAAAGAGGACTAATTATCTACACCAGGATCTGCTGCCACCTGAGGCAGTCACCTCACCTTGCCTAATGGATGGGCCACCTCTAGTGGAGGTAGAATGTAGTCATGATACCTAGTAGCCATTGATATTCCCATTCTTCATGGATTTGTCTTCTTTTATAGCTTGTGGCTGTCACTTCATTTTCTGGGAGCAGATTTCATAGTTTATGCAGTTGCTGAAGATGAATTTTATTTTATTTTTTGCTTGTACTGAATTTTCCAACATTCAACTTCATTCAAGACCCCTGAGTTCTAGCATATTGAGAGATCAGCCTCTCTCCACCACACTTATACATCTCTGTCATGTCCCTTTTTTTAATTTGCCTCCCCCCACCCCCATGTTGTAAATTTTCCTCCTTGTGGGAGAATTGCTCCAGCCCTTTCACTGTTTTGCCTACAACATTTTCCAGCTCTACAATGTACATTTTGAGGTGAGGTGGCCAGAGTTGTTCCAAGTGCGATCTTACAGTAGATTTGTATAAAGACATTGTGATATTGGCAGTTATATTTTCAACCCCTTTCCTTACTATCCCTGAAATGGAATTGGCCTTTTGTACAGCTGCCGCACACTTGGACAACATCTTCATCCACAATAGACACAGTTAAAGGTCCTCAGATAGCAGGGCAGGAAAGGACCACTATGAAGCATAAGAAGAGCCTGATGAATCAGGTCAATAGCACATCTAGCATCTTGTTCTCACAGTGGCCAAACCAAAAGGGAAGCAGAAAGGCTTGATGTCCCAACACAGCATCACAAAGCTTCATCAAAGCTTCTCTTTATGATGATGCATGACAAAATATCCCATTACCTCACTTAAGCATTTTCAACACTGTGACATTGGCTGAAATTGCTCAAATTCTGCATTAGCACGATGGTGCAAAAAGACATGGATAGAGTTAAATTCAAATCTGAGTACTCCCAAGTGTGCTTCAAATTTGATTGCTCTGCTTTTAAATGTGGATGGGCCGACAGCAGGATCATCAAGAGCCCTCGGTTTACCGTAACAGAACAAAGTTATTCATCATCACCTCAGCCTATTCCCTGCCCTCTGCTGATGACCTCCATACTTGTTTCCTTCTATTTCTCAAGTACCGGTAGTTTTCCGGACATTAACCACCCCATTTTGCTCATAAGCACTCATATGCTGTTTGTTTCTGGGAAGTTTGAAATAAACCTGTTATTTTCACATAGTGTTCTTGGGATGATATCCATAATTATCCTTTCCATTAAGGACATGGGTGGGCAACCTTTGGCCCTCGGCCTAATTTCATACAGCTTTTCAAGCCAGTTGCTGTGAACTGCGGGTGGAGAGAGGGCTACTGTGCTCAGGACCTGCTTGTAGGGTTTCATAAGCATCTGTTTGGCCACTCTGAGAACAATATGCTAGACTTGATGGGCCTCTGGCCTAATCCATCAGGGATCTTCCTCCGTTCTTAAATGAAGACCTGCAAGTTCAGGTTGCACAATTAAAATTAATGTGTGACCATATACAACAAGCCAACTTCCTTCAAAAAGTGGATTTATTACAATAAGTAGAAAAATAGAATCACTGAATTGTACACAATAGACAAGGGACCCAAAGGGTCATCTAGTCCAACCCCCTGCAATGCAGGAATCTCAGCTAAAGCATCCATGACAGATGGCCATCCAACTTCTACTTAAAAACCTCCAATGAAGGAGAGTCCACCGCCTTCCATGGGAGTCCATTCCTCTGTTGAACATATGAACATCTCTTCTCTTCAAAAACTTATTCCTGATGTTTAGTTGGAATTTCCTTGCTGGTAACTTAAAGCCATCAGTTCAGGTCCTAGCCTCTGGAGTAGGGGGAGGGGGGGAGCTTGCTCCATCTTCCATATGACAGCCTTTCAGATATTTGAAGATGGCTATCATATCTCCTCATACGCTCCTCTTTTCCAGGCTAAATATACCCAACTTCCTCAACCATTCCTCATAAGGCTTTGTTTCCAGACTCTTGATTACCTTGGTTGCCCTCTTCTACACACTTTCCAGCTTGTCAATATACTGCTTAAATTGTGGTCCCCAGAATTGGACACAGTTTTTCAGGTGTGGTCTGACAAAGGCAGAATAGAGTGGGACTATTACTTCCCTTGATCGGGACATTGCACTTCTGTTGATGCAGCCTAGAATAGTGTTAGCTTCTTTGCTGCTGCATCACACTGTTGACTTATATTAAGCTAGTGGTCTACTTAGACACCTAGATCCTTTTCACAAGTCCTACTGTCAAGTGTCCCCCATCCTATATCTTTGCAGCTGGTTCTTCCTGCTTAAGTGCAGAACCTTACATTTGTCCCTACTGAAATTCATTTTGTTAGATTGGGACCAGCTCTCCAATCTGTTAAGATAATTTTGAATCCTGATTCTCTCTTCTGTGGCATTAGCTACCCCTTCTCCTAGTATGCAAATTTGATGAGCATCCCCTCAATTCCTTTACCCAAACCATTTATAAAGACATTGAACAACAATGGGCCAATGCAGAACCCTGACACCCCACTTGTCACTTTTCCCCAGGTGGTGAGGAACCATTAATGAGCACTCTAGGGGTTCAGTCAGTCAATTAGCTGTAAATCCACCTAACAGTTACCTCATTCAACCCACCTTTTATCAACTTCCTCACAAGAATATCATGAGGGACTTTGTCAAAAGCCTTACTGAAATCAAGATACATTATGTCCACAGCCTTCCCTTGTTCCACCAAGCTTGTAACTCCATCAAAATAAAAAATAAAAAATGAGATTCATCTGATATGACTTGATTTTGAGAAATCCATGCTGAGCATTTTTTTCTAAGTGCTCACAGCCTCACTGTTCAATTATCTGTTATAAGACCTTTCCTGGTATCATTGTCAAGCTCACCTGTCAGTAGTTAACTGGGTCTACTTTTTTCTCCTTTTTGGAGATGGGAACAATATTTGCCCGCTTCCAGTCTGCAGTGAACTAACTTGCTCATCAAGAATTCTCAAAGAGGCTCTGAGATTATATCCGCAAGCTCCTTTAGTGCCCTTGGATGCAGCTCATCAGGCCCTGGTGGTTTGAATTCATTTAAAGTAGCTGGGTGTTCCCTTACCACCTCTTTTTCCAATATCAGGCTATTGCTCCTTCTTTACATCATTTATTCTGTTATCAGCAGGTTGGGCATCACTTTCCTTTTGGGTGAAGACAGAAACTAGTTAGGTGTTCTGCTTTCTCTCACACACCTAATAGCATTTCTCTGTCTTCTCCACACAGAGGACCTGCCATTGCTTGTTTTGAAAAGTGTGTTGAAAGAATTAAGTTTATACTTGCTGATTGAAGCACAAAAAGGAGGATACCAGTATGGTATCTATATTCTATAATCTGGAAATAGCCACAGAGAAGGCTCTTTCCTGCATCCCTACCAGCATCAATCCTTAAAACATTTATCAATAGTTATTATTTCATTAAAAATTAATATAATCAGCATTCTGTTCCCCGAAAGTGCAGGAAATGGGAGACACATTTCCTTTATGATCTCCAGAAGATGATCTCTCCTATGTTCTGTGCAGGAATAAAAAGCAAAATGGGCGGAGGAGGTTGGTATTCAACCTCTGCAGAATGCCCCAGGCTTAATCCCTGCTAGGGCATGACCTTTGTCTGGAGGGCTATTCAGCATGGACAATGCTGAGCTAGATGGATCATTAGTTTAACTCAGCATAAGGCAGCTTCCTGTGTTCATTAGGAGCATCTATAACTCAGTGGCAGATAACATGGTTGATATGCAAAAGATCTCAAGTTCAACCCCACAACATATCCAGGTAGAACTGAGAAAGACCCTTGTCTGAAACCCTGTAGAGTCACTGCCATGCAGTGCAGGCAATACTAGATGGAGCAATGGACTCACTCAGTATGTTAGTAAAGGTAAAGGGACCCCTGACCATTAGGTCCAGTCATGACCGACTCTGGGGTTGCAGCGCTCATCTCGCTTTATTGGCCAAGGGAGCCGGCGTACAGCTTCCGGGTCATGTGGCCAGCATGACTAAGACGCTTCTGGCGAACCAGAGCAGCACACGGAAAAGCCGTTTACCTTCCCGCCGGAGTGGGACCTATTTATCTACTTGCACTTTGACGTGCTTTCAAACTGCTAGGTTGGCAGGAGCAGGGACCGAACAACGGGAGCTCACCCTATCGCGGGGATTCGAACTGCCAACCTTCTGATTGGCAAGTCGTAGGCTCTGTGGTTTAACCCTCAGCGCCACCCACGTCCCATAAGTTAGTAATGGCCCTCTAAAATCTGGCACCAATACTTGGGGGGAAATACTATTGAGCCGAGTTAGTCCTGCTAATGGGGTAAATATTGGTGCATTGGCTTGGACTGCAAGTCATTTCAAACTCCAGAATCTCATGCACATTTTCTCAGAGGATTTTTTGGAAGGAGCCCGTGAAACACAATGCTTGAAGCAGAATGCAATGTGAAAGTCCAGTCAGACTTTCTTTAAACCCTTCTAGAGTATAGTATTTGCTTTAAAAAAACTCTGTGTTGTAAATCATTTAAAAAGTTTTAGAAAAATTAAAATCAGAGAAAATGATCTGAGAGAAAAATGGGGGGTGCTACATTAAGGGAGCTCAATGGCACCAAACAACAACAAAAACCCCAATCTTTTGTTGAATGAAGCTGGTGATAGAATTTTAATCTTTAATGGAATATATGTGCAGAGATTATCCTTTGCATTTTTTAATCATAATATGTGATGGGAACTCCTCTGCATCTGTTTGTCTGTCTTGGCTTGCTATTTAGTTGACTTTCTTTTCGCTTCAGTTCTAAATGGCAGAGAATAGACAATAAACACATTAAACAACGTTCCATAAATTTATTATGAGCCCGTCACCCGGGTACAAGCCATGCAGAGGAGGTCTATCCAAATTGCGTTCACTTTAATTGGATTTCATCCAGGCAGGCTACTCAACCATGTTTTCACTACATATGAAATGCATGAAAGTCAAATAAAGGATTTTGATAGCTTTATAAATCAGAAACCAATAGGCTTCTCTTAGCTACTGCAACCCTGAAAAAGTTCAGTATCTGCAAACAGAAAACAATGATCACAGCAACTTTCAAAGGCAACGAACATACAATTTCAAGGGATATGAAAATATATCAAAACTTATTTTGTGTGTATGTGTGTATGACTTTTCACTTATTTTTTATTAGCTTTACTGTTAGTTTCCTTGAGCAAAAAGGATCAGCACTGAAGTCATGCAAGCTGAGTACATCCACTTATGGCCCCTTCAAATAGATGATTGTGCCATTCATTACACCTTTTACTTGCCCTCTCCTTGTGTACCACTCCTTTATTTACCAGACTTCAAGGAAGAAATTGGTGGCATGAGCTCATCTGAGTTCAATGGAAGAGAAGTGAAACGGAAGCATAAAAAAAAAAAAAATCTGAAATGTAAAAAGGTAAAGCTGCAGAAGCTTTTATATAAACTAAACACTTTATTTCAAACTTATTTTTCCTCCCCAGCCTTGTTCACACTAGTAGGGATGTCTGATGAATTGGGGATATTTATTAAATTTAGTTCTTTATGAACTTTATATCTCACCCTTGCTCCCAAAGGAGCCTAGGCTGGCAAATAACAAATGATGAAACAATAAAACAGAATGGTCTCCCTTGAGAGGTTGTAGACTCTCCTTCATTGGAGGTTTTTAAGTAGATGTTGGATGGCCATTTGTCATGGATGCTTTAACTGAGATTCCTGCCTTTCAGGGGGGGTGGACTAGATGATCCTTGGGGTCCCTTCCACTCTACAATTCTCTGATTCTACAATAAGAGACCAAGAACCAATATGTTGTCACCTTCTATAAAGCTGCTGGCCTCCTCACTCTGAGTATGTATTTGGTCACGCGCTGACTGATCTTCTCAAAGACTGTTTGCCCCTGCTTGACAACCTGCTGAACAGCTTAAGGTATACCACTCACAACATCCATTTGGTTGAGATGTGCATGGTTGAGGTGACAGTGCCCCTCTGTAAGTAAATTCTTATTCATTTTTGGAATGTGCTTCCTCCACAGACCACAACTGTAAGACAAACAAAACCCGCCACCAAATCAATGGATCTCATTAGAAAGCTGTCTTTTTGCTTAATGCCATTAATTTAATCTGTTTAGAAATCCTTATTAACCATTAGTCAATTAAAGTCATGACAGTTATATAGATTAGATAAACCTGTGCTGCTATCCACGAGAGCTTGAGATAGATTAAGTGATTATCATGCAAGATTCCATTAGTTACAAAGGAAGAGCTGAAGTGCACTGTGCCCTTTGGAGTTTTGGTGGCAAAGTGTTTAAACAGCTACAGTAAACTCAACAGTACTACAGACCTTCCTCAGAAAGTACATTGTTACCTTGGGAGGAATTCAAGGTTAAGGCAATCATACCATCAATGCAAGCATTTTGGTCTGCCAGGGAGAACAATCCCTCCTCTACTCTCCCTTCATGCTGTTCTGGGAGTTCTCTTGACTCCCCAAAACCAATTTCAGGGAGTGGGGGCACTCTGGGGGAGAAGAGATGAAAGCCCTATTGCGCAAACACTCTTTGCTCAGTGTTTGTATTACTGTTCCCATCATCACTGAAAATTGATCATGTTAGTTGGGGTGCCAATTGCCACCCAAAACATCTGGAAGGCTGGAGCAAACAATACTGGACAAGATCAACCAATATTTTTACCTAGCATAAAGAAGCATCCTACACCCTTAGTGCTGACTGATTGTAGCTAGGATTGGAATGATCATCAGTTTTGGTTTCCTCAACTTCTTTATTTTCCAATCTTACATTCAGTTCTTCTTATTTTGCTGGAAATTCATCATGCAGTTTTGACCAATGTACACAGTTTTGCAAGGTCTTTCCCCTAATACAATGCAGTTTTGTATTATTATTTTTAAACTAATATTCATTTTTATGCACACTTTCCCCTAATGTATGTATTTTTGTGAACATTGTTTGGTTAGAGAACTGCCTCACAAAATTCAGGAAAGTGCACATTTTGAAGGATAACAGTGTTTTAGTTCACATATTGCTTGGGAAAGTATGAATTTGATAGATTGTGTACCAAATCAAATTTATCCTCCAGCCCTACCTGGCAACATGTGTGCCTGTTTGATTTGTTTGCAAGCCTTTGTAAAGTTGCTGACAAAGTCATGTCCGTCACCACCAGAGGCAACTGGATTAAACTGTAGTTTGACCAATGAGGCCAAAGGCAAAGAGTGAAAGGATAATGAGGGAAACGGTGCTATGAAAAAGCAGCATCAGTGGAAGCAAAATGAACAGTACAACAACAATGCAAATGATGAGCAAGATTAAGTGGTGGGTTGAAATGAAAGTCAGAATGACAGGATATTCAGCTCAGCCCTAATCACTATACACTTCTGAAGGAAGAATGTTTTTTATGATTCTTGCATAAGACTGTAAGCTGACAATTTACTGGTGTTTTACTAACATTAAATAAACTCATTACGCTAGATGCAAGAACTCAAGATGTAAGTAGGTCAATAGTATGAGATTGTAATTGATTCCGGAATTTGCAAGAGATATTTGGAGAACTATGCAGTTCTTTAATTGACTCACACCTGCAAAGCAGCCTTTGATTTCCCTGAATGTTAAAAGGCAGGGAGGCCTTCACAAGGAGATAAGCCCTGACCCCCTACTTGTGGAGGGTGACTGGAACAAGAAAGACGGAGGTGGAACATACACCCCCCCCTGCCACCTCTGCCTCCCCTAACACATGTTCACTTATATACAGAATGCCCAAAGAGAGCTTATATGCCTGTCAAACTCACCATGAATTAATTGGTTAGTCTAAAGCTACCACTCTAATTGGACTTACCCCTGAAATTGTCGTTCACTTTTCTTAGAATCTTTGGGGAACTAGTTTGCATATGGGTTCAAAGACTTAGTTCTTAATTTTTTTGAAATAATAATAATAATGTTATTGACTCTTTGATACGTGTTCCTCCAAATATTAATTTCCCACCCCTTAGGGTCAAAGATGTAGAGGGCTCATTAAATTAAGGATGTGAAGAAGTAGTAGACATGTTTAATTAGTAACCACCAACTCGCTTATGGTTGGTGAAAGGTACTTGAATGCCCTCCAAATTAATGAGGCTAAAAGCTATGGTTCCATTGCACATAGTGATACGACCCAGAAATCTGCAACCTTTTGACCCTCTTCCTATTAATTAATGTTCCATTGCTGGCTGCCACTGTAGTGGCAGTCAGTGCTGCTGTGTTATGAAGAACCCCTTTATCACATTGCAGAAAGCATGGATGGGGGAAAACAAATCTCATGCAGATGACCACAATAGTTGCTACTGTGCTCCTAATCTACATGTCAGGAATAGGGCATCTGTAGAAAGGAAGGCGGCATAAGGTGTCCAATTTCTGAGGTCATAATACTAATTGCAGCAGAATCATAGCAGCTAGCTTCATTGACTTGGAGTGCATTCTTTCACCACCAACCATCAGTAGAGTGTCAAAGGTGATATCTTGAATAGAAGTGGCAATAATTGTTCATGGATCAGCTTGACATTTGAACAGGGGCCAGTATCAGAAGATGGTTTCACATTCTGAGACATCAAGAGAGCGTGGCTAAGAAGAACGTGGGGAAAGTGGCTTTCTGGATTCAGCTGAAGCCTACACAGGTGTTCTCCTCACCACATGATTACAATGGTGTGAAAGGAAAGCAGGGATACAACAGGTACACCTGTCCCTGATTTCATTCTCATCTAAGTTCCCTATACATGTTGGAAGGCCGTGTGGTGCCTGCTGCACTCATGGAGCCTCCATAGCACAATTAAGGAACCTGGTTTTATTTTGGGTTTCAATCCAAGATTCCCCCACTATTAAATTTACCATATTTTTCAGTGTATAACACAATTTTTTCCCTAGAATTTTATCCCTCCTAATTGGGGGGTCGCCCTATACAGTAACTCTGGTACAAGGCACAACGTAGTCGAGAAGGCAGCTTGGCTGCGGTGCCATTGGCTCTCGCTGCTGAGTCGAGGGAAGCCAGACGCTGAAATATGATAACAATTCCGTCAACCAGGGTGGTGGATCGATCAGGGGATATTTTTGTGATGCTCCAAAGAAAGTTCATCAACTTTTTGGGTGATTTCCCAAAAGAAAGCTCAACAACAAAAAAGTATTGATATCTAATTTTTTGGCACCCTAAAATAGGAGTCATCTTATACATATGGGGGGGGGGTATTCTATATGCAAAAATAGGATAAGTCATACTCAGAGCAGAGTCACTTAAATCAACACAAATAACTCATTTCAGTTCATTGGTTTCAATGGGTATACCCTGAGTATGACCTAAGTTACTGTGTGTTGAGGTGTGTGTGTTGAATTCCATGAAGGGCAAGGCAAAAATGGAAATACTAAATAAATACTAAATGAATATCCAATCCTTCTGAAAAACAGTTGCTGAGAACTGCGGGAAGCCTGCTTGTGAGTTTTGCATAAGCATCTGGTTGGCCACTGTGAGGACGGGATGCTGAACAAGATGGGACACTGGCCTAATCCAGCAGCATTTCCTTACATCCTTATACTGAGAAATTGTGTTATCTTTAAGTTTTGTGGGGGGCAGCACATCAGAAAATACCCACTGTTAACCTGATAATCAGGAAAATGCAGGTGCATGTGAGGGAGAAAGAGAGAAAATGTATTTGCTCATGGTTCCTCTGGATTCCCCCATTCAATTAGAAATGGTACTGGCCCAACTGGGCACACCTTTCCAACACGTTTTTGTTTTTGTTTTTTTTTTTTTTTACTTATGTAGTCAAATAAGTATCTAACTTTTTCTTTCTTTCTTTCTTTCTTTCTTTCTTTCTTTCTTTCTTTCTTATATTTGTAAATTAATTTTTCAGAAACTTTAACAAATTAACTTCAGCTTCAATACTTATTTCCCCAAACAATTCAACTTCCCACCTTTACCTCCATGGTGTTTTTATTCCCACCCCCCACCCCCTTTTTTTACTGCGGTATATAGCATACTTTATCTAATACATATTTCCACTATTACAAATAGATATCTAACTTTCTTCATTAAATGGGAGAAGGGCAATATATTTGAAAATGTCAACTTTGAAATTTTGATTTGCCATTCCTCATCACAACCCAGTATCCACATTACAGAAAAGTTCCCAGCTGAGAAAAAGTCGTACCTTAATTGTGAAACATCAGCCTTGTCTGCAAACTGCCCTGGATTCTATGATGATATATAAGGTTAAATATAAGGTTAAAAACAGAAGAGAACTGTCCAATACATGAACAAAAGATGAATGCCCCAGATTTAACCCTTGGAACATCCATTTATAAGGGCCAATCCCACAGAGCCACTGTGACTCAAGGAATACATACATGAACCCTCCCCTAGTATTTAGTGGATGTGCAAAGGGAAGACTGAAATCGCCTCTACTGGCCAAGCTTCTGGCCATTCCCTGTGGCAGACACACTTTTGTCATTCGTATGAAAGGATCATTTGTGCATGCAACAAGCCCAGGTCCTTCAACCACAAAGAAGAGCACACAGCTGTATACGGACCCTCTTCTCACAAATAATGTCCAGCCACCAGTGAGGAGCATGGCCATTAGGTGTGCCAGGGGCCAGTGGGCATGACTTCACTCCCCCTTACACATTCACTGAATGCATTGGAGGGGGCTGTGCATATACAATTTCACAGCAGATCAGAGTGGCTAACCTGTAGCTGTCCAGACAATCATAGAATCATAAAATTGTAGAGTTGGAAGGGACCATGAGGGTCGTCTAGTCCAGCGCCCTGAAATGCAGGAATCTTTTGCCCAATGTGGGGTTCAAACCCACGACCCTGAGGTTAAGAGTCTCATGCTCTACCAACTGAGCTATCCAACATATTGCTGGACTACAACTCCAATCATTCCTAAACATTGGCCATGCTGGCTGAGGGTGATAAGAGCTGTAGGAGCTACACAGAGCTCCTATCATAAGGAGTTTAGACATTTTTATTAACCACTCAGCCGTCGCACAGAAAGAGGAGAAGGGAAGTTCCACTGTACAGCTGAAACTCTTTGCACTAGCAATAACTATTTAGCTGGCTACTGCCCATAGTTTAGTAACATGTACAAATGCAAATATTATTTATTTGTGGCTGCAGCCATTACAGCAAACATAAATACACAGTTACAATAATGAATAAAACCAGGCATTCCGTTAGATAAGAGTTTTCTCCCTTGAATAATTTAACTCAACATCCCCAGAAACTTTTCTCCTTAAAATTGCCCCTCTCAAATTCCAAAACATGCCACTTTTCAAAAGGTGTAGGGGGCCCCGTCCCCAAATGAAAGTTAGATACCTAAAAAACAAAACAAAAAAGATACCTAATTGATCTAGATCTTCAGTTCACATGAAACAGTCATTTTTTTATTCTATAGAGTGCACAGACTAAACAATGACTCTGCTGGGGATTTTTTCCCCTTAACATATGCAAAAGGGGAGGATGGTTTAACATTTAAAATTTATTCTCACATTTCTAAATTGATACTCTCCCACCTTCTGAAGTTCAGTAAGGCTAGATAACAATCTGGACACATCCCAGGGATATCTGAAACAAGTAGATAGTGATTTGCTTATGACTCTCTCCATAGCATTCCTAGGGAAGTACAAGAAAAGTAAAGAAAAACAACAGCATTTTTCGCACTAGAAACTGCCCAAGCGTGTCAGAGGGATGTTTGTGTCTCACAGAATGTGCTTACAAGAGTAAACCTTCAATTTTGTCTGTGCATGTACAAAAGAATTCTACTTAACAAGCCAGGTCGACAGCCAGCCAAAGCCTGTTAAGGAGGCAAGAGGAAAGAAAGGCAGCAGTAGTGGTGGGGAGGGGTTGCAAAAGAAAACACAAAAGCTCGCAAAACAGGAAGACTCTGTTCCAGCAAAATGTCAGAAGATCTTCACTTTCAAAAAAGACAAAGAAAAAGAGGTTGCCTGTATATCTGTGGTGTTTTGTTTTGTTTTTGCATTACGGCCATATTTGTTTGCAATGCCAAATCTTTTGCTGAATCAAAGCATAGACATAGAGACATGCAATTTGACTGCCCTATTTGCAAGAGAAGAAACATGGGGAACTGCAGAATGATATTTGTTCCCCCAGGAGGGAATGAAAGAGGGCATAGCCTTACCAGGGGGAGCACTTCAGTGAGCAGCTGGTGGCCATCATATTTCCCTTTTGTAATTCAGCTCAAAATGATATGATGTTGTTCCAAGGAGAATGTTGTGGGAAGGATGGTGGCTAAACTGTTCAGAAGCGTGAAGCCACTTCCACCACTGCAAGAAGGGGCTCGGGTGGTGATAGCAAATTAAAGTGAGATGTTGGGGGGGGGGGTGTCTCACCCTCCCTTTCATCCCTCTACATTTCAGCCAACACTTCTACATGGAGCCTCAGCTGAAAGTTAGGTTGCCTAGATGACAGATCCATTTGCAATGAAACAGCTGCATTGCACTTTCTGCAAAGAAAGAAAGGAAGGAAAAGGAAGGAAGGAAGGCAGGCAGGCAGGCAGGCAGGAAGGAAGGAAGGAAGGAGACCCAAAAGAGCACTTCTTTTGAGATGGTGGTGACAATGCCAAGGGCTGGTTTGGGCATGTCCAGTAGGACTTTTTTTTTTTAAAAGTAATATCCTAGAATATAGCATGCCCAATGAGAAATCAGTCTTGGACTAGTAGTTCAGAATAAGGCAATCACTGAAGCCACTGGATTGAACATATGAAGCTGGTCCCTATATAAAGTCAGTTCCTTGGTTTTTCCAGCTCAATGCTTAGAGATGAATGGAAAATTCATTTTGTTCACATTTCAATAATAAGCTACATAATTACATTATATACTAATATATGAACATAGTTAGGTTATGAACTAATATATGAACCAAAACACATATATTTTTAGAAAATTGCACTTTTCCAAATTCTGTGATACATATGTGGATGTTAGAAGGAAGTGCACACGGAATTGTGCATTTATTGGTAAATATAAGATATGCAATGTATTGTATTGGGGGAAATTGTGTACTCGAATGCATCTATTAGGAGCAATGAGCACACTGATAAAACAAAAAAAAATTCCTTCCAGTAGCACCTTAAAGACCAACTAAGTTAGTTCTTGGTATGAGCTTTCGTGTGCATGCACATGAAAGCTCATACCAAGAACTAACTTAGTTGGTCTTTAAGGTGCTACTGGAAGGAATTTTTTTTTGTTTTGACTATGGCAGACCAACACGGCTACCTATCTGTAACTGGCACACTGATAAAGTTTTTCATGTGTTTCCCTTTTTTTAAAAAAAGGAAACTGATGTGGAAAGGAGGTGAAAAGAAGATCAGAAAAATGAGAATGGGGGGGGGGGGGGTTAGAGCCTCAGCTCAGTGTCAGGGCGGCCTCTTCTTTGCACACAGAACAGAAAGCCACAGCTTTAATTCCTGGCATCTCCAGGTCAGAGTGGGCATGTCCTTTGCCTGCAACCAGGGTAAGTGACTTCCAGTCAGTGAAGACAATACTGAACTAGATGGATCAGTGGTATGAGTCAATATAAAGCAATTTCCTATGCTTGTGAAAGGTTTCACCAACAATGCTACCTGAGATCCCTTTAACTGTATTGCTTCTAGCAAACCTGATCTTCTCTGTGCAAAGCCTATTTGGTCTACTGCTTGAATTACAGGTCTTCTCCACAGCAGGAAAGAAAAAGACTGAATAAAGTCTGTTTTCAAGTATCAGGGCTACCAGCTACACATAACATTATAAGAAAAGTTTGCAGTCAGACATGTAAATCATGGAAGAATGCTCAGGTTATAACAATATTCATTTTCTTTAAAAAGAATAGCTTTGCAAATCACATTTGTATATTGTTTTCTTCTCTCTCTCCAATCACTCAACACAATGAAGTAGAGGGAAGCAATTTCCCTTGCTGGGAATGACACTTGTTGCTAAATTGCTAACTTCTACAGTCCAGCCATGCAAGATTTATTTACCACCAATTCTGAAGCAACTTGATGAATCATTTTTAAAAATTCAGTTTATTTTTAGCCCTGTGACTAATAAGTTGACTTGACAGTAGCAATTTGATTTAATACACCAAAGTGGAAAGACTGGTAAAATTAATTTTCTATCCCCTCCCCACCCCTGCCGGCACTTCATTTTAGAATGCAGAGCGATTCTTAGCTGAGTGTTTGAAAACTGGATTTCAATTAGATTTCAGGGAGTCAAAACACTGCAGTTTAGGTTTTGAAACTTCTGCGCTACTAGTAATAATAAAAAAATGAGAAGAGGAACAATTCGGCCTTTTCATTAGGGTGATCTCTGGCAAAGGCGTTTGCTAAATCAACATTTTATTTTGTCTCAAATACATATGACAGATGCACACAGCTTGAGCACGCAGCCCACACAAGATCTGCAAACACTTTTCCGGTTGCACAAACTGAACTGAGCTCAGGTACATCCAATTCTGTTTCCTAGATAAGCTGTCTGTGCAGAGTGTGGGATATAGTTATTTTTCTTTAAAAAAACAAAAACAAAAAACTGCCCTCATGGAGAATTTCTATTGAGCTTTAAGATTAGTATTACAGAACACCCACAAATCACTTGATAAATGTCACTTATACCATCTAGTTTTGTTAGCAATCCTAAGAATAGCAGCAACCTTAGATGCAATAATAGTAGCGATAACAGGAATAATAATAATAGTAACAGCAATTGTGGAAGCAGTAAATTACTACTAATAAAAGCAGGCGTTGTATCAATAGGGCCCCTTCTGAAAGGTACTTTTTTGCAGATGTATTTTGGAATATGCCATTATCACTATAATATACACTGAATTGTCCACATATCATTCCATTTCATTACTTGTTTTGAGACACTTTCCCAGTGTCATAGCATTATTGCTGTCTACAGGGGACTCCTGCACAGCGACACAATGAAATGTAGAACCAAAAAAACAAAGAAACTTGGACAAGTATGTTATAAAAAGTTGCAGAATTTCAGCAGAAAACTACAGGGCATGTAGTGAATTGAAATGAAGCAGCATGCCCACCCTGATACTTTTGCTGGAGCAAACAGCGTTGAAAGAGGTTTCACATATAACTACCCTAATAGCATGAAGGGTACAAATGATCATGAATGGACAAAGAATACCTCAAGTGGTCCATAGCAGTTGCAGCAGTAACAATTACAGTATCAACTGTTGCAGCAGCAGTGCTTGGAAAGTTCATTTGAAAAAGGAATTAGTTTCAGACCAATTCAGTCAGTCGTCTTTATTTCTCCAAAGTGGCTCGAAGTAGCCAAACAATAAAAACAGAATAACACACATACACACACATAATCATTTCATAGCCAAAAATTACCAAAGTATTATACAATAAAATGAACTAAAGAGGATAATATGCAAAAGAATATAAACTCAGTAAGCTAAAGCAATGAAACCATTTCTAAAATTGTACAATCATTACGATATAGAATGACTGGACCATGCTTCAAAGAAAGCCATCTTAAACACGCACAAAAAGTCTTAAATAAAAATATCAAGTCATTGGGGCCCTGCCTAGTTTCAGCTGGTAAATAAGTCCAGAGGACTGGTGTTGCAAAACTAAAAGCCTGGTCTCTAGTGCATACTAAGTGCACCTCGGGGACATGTGATACTCTTAACAGGACCCTATTGCTGAGCAGATATATATGCAGTAAAATAACAGAGAACTGAGTCAGCAATAGTTACACAATTAAATGTTAACTAAATACCTTTTTTTTAAAAGGCAAAAGCAAAACAACAACAACAAAACAGTCTTCACCAGCTACCAGAAGAAATAGAATGATGGGGCCCATGAACCTCACTGATCAAGGCATTCCATAGAGTAGGTGCCACAACTGATAAGATCCTGCCTCTAACTGACACCAGATTTGTCAAGGGGTTTGCAGCAGATTCCCAGATGATGGTCCTACTCCTAACAGGGCATTTCATTCTGAAAGCCTCCATGAAGAAGCAGCCCTGCCGGTGAAATTAGCAGTGATGCTTTCACTGTCAGTTATGTATCAATCTATTGTTGCTTTAATTTTTCAAAGTTGTAATCAATTGCTCAGAAGGAGCATCTATCAGCTTGGATACTTGAAGGAATGTTAGCTTCATGCAACAATATTCTATTTTTGGAATGGATCCATGTCTTCTTGAGATCACTACTTCCAAACTACACACTATGTAATAAAGCTTCAGCAACAGCTGATTATGTTAGCATTGATCTCAGTGAGGTGACACAAATGTTATTAGGTCTACGTGAGGTCGCCATATTCATTCATTTACAGTGCAGGAGATGCAATTATCGGTAGGATGGACCAACTGTCTGCCGAACAATAAATCTTCTCCTTCACAGACTTTCCAAGAAGTGACAGTATATTGCTCCCATCTGCCATATGACCAGACTAATCTCCCTCCAGCTCAGCTCTTCCATTAAAACAATCATTTGCAAGGAGGACTGACACATTTGTATCTGTCGCTTGCCTTATTTGTAACATGCAGAGGCCATAATTTTTATGAGTAATGATCCATGAGTTACAATAAACACTGTCCCAATGACAAACGGTATTATCCTGCAAGTTCCATGTGGTTGAAGTGCATCGACACATTACATTATGGCTGAGTTTGGCAGATGGGAACAGGTGGCCCTTTGAGTATGTGACTTCTTATTAAACACACTGGCTGCTTAGCAACAGCCCAAATCTGGAAACATTAATGTGCAAGCAACAAGCTGAGAAGATATGACAATCCAATGGATGGGTCTGCTAGCTTTTAGTTAGCAGCCACCTAGGCAAAATACTAGGCTCTGGGCAATTTTCTTCTTACTAGAAGAAGCTATGTGATCATGCTCAGGTTCTCGTCTCTGACATTACATGGCTCTCAGGACCAATTACAACTGGATCTAATTCTTCTCATTTCTTGGATAACTGATTTTCAGACTGTTCATTCTCTTCCATTGTGCCAAAAAAGATGAGCCATTTTGACAAAATGCAAAAAAAAGGTCAAAGAGCATTAGAATATAAAAACATAAGGTGCTGCCCACCTAGTCCTGCATCCTCCTCTCATGTTGGCCATCCATATTCCTGTGGGAAACCCACAAGTAGGACTCAAGCACAAGGGGACTCTCCCCTCCTGTGGCTCTGCCTCTGAGAGTGGAGATAGCTGAATTTTGTTAAATCACCTTTTCTATTAAAAGAGAGAGCAATTTGCCTATTTCAGCTCAGCCTGAGATGTCCTTCCCAGAGAGGTTGATTGTGCCTGATCTATAAGATGCTCAACATGTAGGTGTTTGCTTGGTGAAGCTTTTCCTGGTTAAAACAATAGTTTTCTGTTGCTTTTATCAAAATGCTTAATTGTTTACTTGTGGGCTTTTGTTTTAATGGATATAATCTCTTAATAGCTGTTCAACAGTGGAACAGACTCCCATGAGAGGGGGTGGACTCTCCTACCTTGGTTGTTTTTAAGCAGAGGTTGGGTGGCCATCTGTCATGTATGATCTAGTTGTTGGCATCTGCCTGTCTTGTTGTTGTTTAGTTGTTTAGTCGAGTCCGACTCTTCATGACCCCATGGACCAGAGCACGCCAGGCACTCCTGTCTTCCACTTCCTCCCGCAGTTTGGTCAAACTCATGTTAGTAGCTTCAAGAACACTGTCCAACCATCTTGTCCTCTGTCGCCCCCTTCTCCTTGTGCTCTCAATCTTTCCCAGCATCAGGGTCTTTTCCAGGGAGTCTTCTCTTCTTATGAGGTGGCCAAAGCATTGGTGCCTCAGCTTCAGGATCAGTCCTTCCAGTGAGCACTCAGGGCTGATTTCCTTAAGAATGGATAGGTTTGATCTTCTTGCAGTCCATAGGACTCTCAAGAGTCTCCTCCAGCACCATAATTCAAAAGCATCAATTCTTCAGCGATCAGCCTTCTTTATGGTCCAGCTCTCCATACATTCCATATATCACTACTGGGAAAACCACAGCTTTAACAATACAGATCTTTGTCTTAAGGGACAATAAAATGTGCCTACAGGGGTGAAGTCAAATGGTTGTGTTTGCATGGAAGTGACTTCCCTGGAGCGCAAGCCAGGGCAGTGTGTATGAAGATCCTGGGCTGCTCAGATGACAATCCATCTCTCAGCCTAACTGCTGTGTTCCAAAGGAAAACAGAGCAATACATTTGGCACCAGCTTGGCTGCAGGACTTGCCAGAAGGAGGTGTGTAAGGCACCATCCAACTGCCTTGGGGACTCCACTCTACAGCTGAGTAGCATTTATTCCATAGCCCTTTCTTCTCCCAAAGATGCCCCACAAGGCATCAGAGGTTTAGGATCAGAGTTTTCCTTCTGCTAGATGGTCTGCCTTCTTGATGAGCCCTATCTGCCCCTCACTTCTCTCTACAGCTTGTACAGAAACCACTTTCTTGGCCATTGGTCCCGTCTGATCAATTCACTGGAGCCTATCTTCACATGCAGGGAACGTCCCAAGCTCACTGAGGGTTTCAAACACTTTGGCTACCCTTACCTGGTTTAACCAGCCAGCTGAAGCATTTTCCAGGGTGTGGCTGCTGTCGCATGTCAACACCTTCTAGGAGTGCAGGGTGGGGACCGAAGGTGGACAAACTACCCCAGAAGGAGCGCAGCATGTCCTCTTCCAGAAATACTACTCCTCCCTAATACTCCACACACCCCATGATCTAGCTGAGATTCCTGCATTTTAGGGGCTTTGACCAGATGACCTTTGGGGTCCCTTCCAACTCTACAATATTATGATTCTATGTTTCCAATCAGGTGGGAAGGAATGCGGTGAGCATCTGCTGGCAGAACTGACTCACACTTGCAGTCCAGAATGAAGGCTATGAACCTACATACACTTCACAAGCAGATCTCTGTGCCTACACACTGCTTCTGTGCAAGTCTGTGGGGATTCTATGCAACTGTTAAACAGCCCCCACAAAGCAGATTGCTGGACCAGGATGCACCGTTATCATTTCCTTTCAAAAGGTCTACATTTCCTCTTCCACCCCCATCTGTCTGACTATCATAGTTTCACAATTAAGGAGAAATGAGCTACTCCTCTACTGGGCGCATAATTATAAAATGCTAAAAATGCAAATATCAAGGAATTTTTCTTAACACAAAACAACTTCATAATTTTAGAACACCCACACTAAGATAGAAGCTTTACAAGCAAATTGGGGGTTCTGTGAACTTACTATACTTGAGTTGATATTTTTATCTTGGTTTGGCTTCAGTTAATACTTTTGAGAAACTAGTATCTATGTGCAGTTGAAAATAAAACTAGATAGTTCTAAGAGCTTTATTGGGGGATTCAGCACATCATTTTTGTCACTTTTTATTGGACAGATAACAAATGCAAGGAATGTGAAATAATGCATTATATGGTTGCTGCAGAAATAATATATTTTGTTTGAGGGGAACATTCCATCACGTTCATTTCCACCTGCAGTTTGAAATGGTACTGTCCCGTGCTGCAATCCTATTCATATGCATTTCCCCCCTATATGCAGGGGAGATTTCTGAAGATGAGCAATGGTCAATCATGTGAGCCTCCATATGCAATCTGAAGTAGGGATGTGTGTGCTTACCACTGAGAAATTAATCCATGGAGAAAGCGTCTCCATTTGTTGCAGTATCTCACAAATATATTCACTTTTCTTGCATGGAAAACCAGTAGTGAGAAAGATATTGAGCAAGGAAAGGAAATAATGTTGCTACTATGTATCTCATGACTACATCTGCTACCGGCAGCTGGAAGTTCTGTTTACAATTGGCTGAATATGAAAAGCAAGGAGGGAGCTCATCTGGCTTCTCCAGAGAAGGAGTTCCAAATCCTGGAAGAAGTCACCAAGAAGGCCCTCTCCTGCATGCCCACCAAGTGTGCTCATCTGATTGTAAGCAGAATTTCCAATTACTCCAGCAGACATGCCCCAAAGGTCTCTCTCTGAGGAAGGACTCCTTTCTCAGAGTCAGGCTTGCGGATGAGTTAAGCACCCTGGAGAGGCCTGGAAGAGCTTCATCTGGTGAGGGTTGTGTAGCCCTCAGCAGCTGTAGCCATCAGACAGGTAGGTCTGCAGCAACAGCAACAACTGAGTGGACACATATGCAGAAACTGCATATTTTCTTTATTAATTAAATTCATATACCTCCCTTCATCCAATGACCACAGTTTACAATACAAAAATAGCAAAACACATACCATAATAACAAACAAAACAATAGCATTAGCCATAGGTTGTTTAATTGGCCAAAGGCCTGGGAGAAGAGGAAAGTTTTTGCCTGGTGCCTAATGATATGTAGTGAAGGTGCCAGGTGAGCCTCTCTGGGGAGAACGTTCCATAAATGGGGAGCCACCACAAAAACAAGGCCGATTATTGTGTTGCCACCTCCGGACCTCTCATGTAGGAAACACATGAAGAAGGGCCTGAGATGATTAACATATATTAACACATCATCTTGGTTTGAATAACAAGAATTAAGTCAAATATCAATAATTAAGTTAATTACAAAAGTACATACATCATCTCTGTTTTCAAATTGCAAAGTCCTTTCTACATAAAATCTTTAATAAAAAACAATTAAAATAATAATTAAGTTTGTTAGATAGAAGATATTTGAATTACAAGAATTTAAGTTCATTGGATAGAGCATGGGTCTCACAGTGAATGTTTGGGCATTTCTGAACCTTATAGACTGAAACTACAAACTTCTAAATTTCCACTTTCAACAGAATCAGTAACCTGAAGCAGTACAGTTTGGGAACAACTTTTTTCATATTGTGTGTGTGTGTGTGTGTGTGTGTGAGAGAGAGAGAGAGAGAGAGAGAGAGAGATTTTATGATGATATTGTATTTTTTTATGATTTTGCTGTAAAATGTGCTATGCCTAATAGTCAAAGATTGAGAAATGAGTAAATTGCTATTAGTATTACATCTGTTAGGTGGTATCCAAATGGGGCCCTTGGGGGACCGTGAGGGAGGCCTCATGGCAGGAGAGACAGGGGAAGCCCTCTCACACAATGCTGGGTATTACTCGTTATAATTACCTGCTGCTTGTGAGTCGAGGACCCGCCACCTGCATAGGATTATAATAAGACACAAAGACGCATTATTTTAGGTTAGTGGGCAAAATTAGACCACAACTTTATTGGTTACAGCATGTGAGTAGTATTGGCTTAGGCATTGGATGAAACAGCAATACATGACCCCATCCCTCTCAGCTGGGAGTCATATCAGGGTTAACAATCAATGGGAGGAGCTTGTTGATGCAAATACAACTGGAAGCTCCCCCATGATGTCACTGGGGGTCCTGCCATGGCCCTAGCCACCAGCAGGGCATTGGACAGGATCCACAATCGCAGAATTCCTTTAATAGAATACCCAAAAGAGGAGGGGAAGATGATGGCCCATACCCAATCCTCCAACACAGCACACCTATTCCAATGCCTAACCACCAATACCAGAAAGTTGTGACAAATTGCTACGAGGTAGGCGAAAAAACAGAGAGGCTGGTGCCAATTTGCCAAATGTATAAAAAAAGTCCTACCAGGCCCCTCGGGCAACCATCCGAAGTCAATAGCAAGGCCAATATGCAAAGGAAGCTGACCTAAAAGGGAGGGAGGGCGGGAGATCCGAAGAAAGCAGGAACCGACTGGGGGCAGAGTGTAGCTAACCCCGCCCACCAGCCATCCCTGCTGGCCGGCTGAAAGGCTTGGCCGCGGCAGCAAAGGCAATCAAAAGCAGGGAGCCGGATACGCCTCCCTGCCGCTGCAGGAAGCTGCTCCCACTCACAACTCCTCCCCTCTGGGAGGAGGAGAGGCCTTGTGAGAACTAAGTCTAAGATTGGACCTATTTTCAAGGAATTGGCAGCACAGAGCCTTTAACTGACACATTTTTACTGAGACAGATAATGTTTGGATGTTAACCAAATTAGATACAGCAGTCCCATCCTCCGACTTTAATCACCATGTTGCATGACTCCCCTCAATAAAAATGTATTTCAGATTTTTATTTCAGAAGAAGAAAGGAAGGCTCTTTTTAAAAGATAAGTTATTTACTGATCTGCTTTTATGAGCCATATTTTTTCCCCATTTTATAAAATGGTCCCAACCAGAAAAGGAATATGGTTGCTGTGTGAATTGTTCTGCTTCTCCTTGTGGGCAATTACCTTTTCTCGGGATCAGCTTTATACATCTATTAGTGCTCACAAATATATGAATGGCATTCATACTTGCCTGCTTTGGATGCATAGTTCTTGATAACTGATGATGTAGCAGATATTTAAATGCCAGCCGTTCCTTATGTCCTGCTTTGTTATGTTTTTGGGTGGAGGGGTGGGGGAGAGGTGCACTGCAATGCAAAGCCCCTTATTTATGCAGGACTGTAGCTGCAGGGAGACTGTACACACACACACACACACACACACACACACACACACACTTCCAGACTACCTGCCTGAGTTTTCAGCATTCATTAAAAAAAATGCAAATCTAGCTTTTTACTTGTGGAGAAGTGTTACTTGCAGTAATACAACTGAATACAGTTACAGATAGGTAGCCGTGTTGGTCTGCCATAGTCAAAATAAAAAAAATTCCTTCCAGTAGCACCTTAAAGACCAACTAAGTTAGTTCTTAGTATGAGCTTTCGTGTGCATGCACACTTCTTCAGATACACAACTGAATACAGTTAAACAAACTGGCCTAATTGGGTTTTTTGTGTGTTTTTGTTGTTCTGGAATGACTTCTTGCACCTATAAGCCCTCCAGCTTCTGCCTAAGGGTCTGTGGGTGGGGTATTATTCATTGCTAGCCTACCTGCAGTGACCCATACGCGAAGCTTCAAGTTTTGTCACTTTCTCTGTGTAATGACACAGGCTGCAGCTAGCATGGTGAGGCGGAATAGAGGCAAGCAAACCAGCTTTTCTTCATTCTACCACCGCCACCATGTGGATATCTAATTTTGCCTGGTTGCCTCCCCTAAACAGCCCTTTAATTTCCAGAACATTTTGAATGACCCAACCAACTCTCTGTATAGGGTTGAATGGTAAAGCAACTAGGAATAGGGTGAATACAAAGGCTAAACCCACGTCAGCTATTGAATTCTTGTTTAATACAAGGCAAGCTTATTCGCCTTTGTAGGCCCGGAACATGAGGCCATTTATTGATGGACAAATTAACACACAACTGCATAGGAAAAAATGAAAGTAATCACAAGAACAAGCTAATGAGTGGAGTCTTAGTTCCAACCCACAATCACTGGAGACCACTTTAAGTCTACCGGGACTCATTCCTATACGAACTCACTTTTTACCTTAGGTTTGTATACATCAACAACAGGTGTCCAAAATACATTTAAAAATAAACTAAAATAAGAAACTAAGAATCTACAGAAGAAAATACATGCAGCTAAAACTGGCCTGGGCTGTTTTATTATCTAATCCAAGTCATTACATATCAGTTTCCATTTATCTATTATTTCAGCTTTTCTCCTGCCTTCTTTCTTCTACAGTGTGCAAAGTGTGTGTGATATCTAGCTTCATAGTACTCCAGCAATTTTTATTCATGGCATAGGTTGGGAAACTCTGTCTTTCAGGTGTCACTGTGCCCCATTGTGTCCTATAAACCCCAGCAAGTATGGCCAATTGTCAAGCATAATGGGATTTGCTGTTTAGCAACATATGGAAGATCACAAGTTTTCTACTCATGATGTAACTATGTTTGAGCCTTTTCTTTCTCTAGTCCAGCATTTCTGCTCTTCAACCTGGATTGTTCTTGTTGTGGTTTTAACTCTATACTTCAGGGAAACAAAGCACATCACAGCATTTCAAAATCACTGTTGAATTTGCAGGCTGAGTCCCTTTGGAAATCAGTTCACAGCTCCAGCAGCAGGAACACATATCTGCCTTGCTGCAGTAGGTTTGCCCAGAATTCTTACTTTCGGGTAAATCAAAGCACTGTTCCCAGTCCACATTGGTTAATGCACAAGTTCAGTCTTTCTGGGCCCCTTTTTCCTGCTGGGTTTGGAGGTCAGGGCCTCCAAACTCCCACTTCAAAGCTTTTGGTCCATCAAAAGAGGAATAAACTTCTGGAGGAATTTTCATTCACAGTTAAGGTTCTTCCTCCAAAACATTAGGTTTCATTTCTCATAACTGCCAAGATCCTGGGCTTAACTTTGACCCTCTTGGGACCTTTGGGACTTTTTAGTTAGAACAACCTGTTAACAATGCCTGAAAACAGAACACAAAATGGCTCAACAGTTACCGTATATTCCTTCCCACTCCTAAAAAGAAGTTATGGTGCTAGCTTCCTAGGGCCAGTAAGGAACAAGATCTCAAAACGTGAGGAAATTGCTCCAGAAACAGATACAGGACAAAATCCATCTGCCCACTGCAAATAACACCCAACACACCTGATATTGAGGACACGTACTCTAAACATTCCTGCCAGACCTTACACAGATTAGGACATGTGTTCTGAAGCTTTTCTTGTCTTGTGACAAGACGAGACAGTTTATTGCTGTTCCAGAGGAAACCAATTGATTGTAGGTAACTCCTCCCTGTGGCACTAATAAGTACAGGGAGACCAGTACTCCTTGGTTTCACACGCCATCTTTTGAAGATGTGAATCAACAAAAACCAAAGTGTTTCAACACCTAGCTAGCAAAGAGGAGCCTCATCAGCTACAACATAGATGAGTCTCAATAAACTGTCTCTGTAAATTAGATTATTTAGTCTAGCAGTACAAATTTAGACTGTTAGTGATTAATTACAGCTTAACTTCACTTTGATGAGTAACAAGGCAGACTTCAGAGTTAAATCTATATTCTCTCTGAAGTCCTTTTCTTCTTCTTTATAGTTGTGATTCAGATCCCTTTCTAATCAGTAAAAATGAAGGTTGCATCATTTTATTTTTAGGTGGGGCATGTGGAGCTCTAGGTGTGTATAGAAATAATATGAACACCCTACCTTATGAAAATGCCAAACATAAACAATCATCCTGAAATGTTCATCATCACTAAATATTTTTAGTCTATACAGGATTAGTTCTACATGCCAGAGTTATTTATAGACAATGGATGATTAAAACAGTTCTCCCTGCCGTTCAACATCTCACATTATGAACAATCTCAACAGTAGATTATAGATAACTGACCCACCAGATTTAAGTATAGTCTACAGCCTCTTGACATTGTTGGATTCCAACTCCCAGCATTCCTAGATTGCATAATGAATGGTCAGAGACGATGGGAATTTTAGTCCAGCATCATTTGAAAAGCCACACATTCTCCAGCCCTGGCCTACACAAAGATACACTGGGTATCTTTAAAAATATATTATATATTATTATATATTACTATTATATAATTATATATAATATATATAATTATATATAATATATAAAAATTATATATATATATATATATATATATATATATATTATAGGAACTCAAACACTGAGATCCTGCTCTGTTCCAGTAACAAGAAGCCGAAAGCACCAGCCTGAAGATGACGAGTGAGACCTCGTCGAAACGTCGCCTAGACACCCCAACTTTTACACGGGAAGACACCCGAGGACACCAAAACCTGCATTCCTGTACCCGTGAAAATCTACGAAAGCAAATATATATATATATATATATATATATATATATATATATATATTAAAAATATATATTTTGGAAATAGTCATTGATTGGTTGATCTATCTATCACCCAAAGCCAGATAGGGCCAACTAGAATCATAGATCTATAGAGCTGAAAGTGATCCCAAGAGTCATTTAGACCGACCCCCAGCAATCACGGCTAAAGAAGCTCTGACAGATGGCCAGCCAACCTCTCTTGAAAAACCTTCAGTCAAAAAGAGCCCACCACTTTCTGAGCTAGCCCATTCAACTGTCAAATAGCTCTTACTGTCAGAACATTCTAACTAATGTTTAGTTGGAATCTCCTTTCTTGTAATTGGACTCTATTTGTTCAGGTCCTACCCTCTGGAGCAGCAGAAAACAAGCTTGTTTCATCTTCCATGTGACAGACCATATATTTGAAGATGGCTATCATATCACCTTTCAGTCTCTTCTTCTCCAGGCTCTTCTTCTCCAAACCCAACTCCCTCAACCATTCCTCATAAGGCTTAGTTTCCAGACCATTTGTCATCTTGGTCACCCAAGTTTTGTATCATATTCATACCTACTGAGAAGGGAAACACTGAGATTAAAGAGGAGTAAGGTGATAGTTGCAAGTAAAAAGGTGGGCAGGTGGTAACTGATTGTGGGCAGGTTAAGGCTGGTGGGACAGTGCCCTATTCATACTAATAAACCAGCATCTATTGTCATAGCTGACACTTCACTCCATACCTGAGTTTCAGGGAGAGTAATGACCTGCTGCTAAAGCAAAGAAAGGCAAATGGAAAGGGCATTGGATTGGCTTGCCAGGGCCTGATTTCAGTTCTGAACATCAATTTATAGATTTTGAGGACCTAAATGAAATTTTCAATAGGAACCTATGAAGCTGTGTTAAATGCTAAATCAAATATGATTCATCTTGCTCAGAACTGTCTACAACAGTGTCCATTAAATTTAGGGTCCCAAGTGTTGTTGGATTGCAACCCGCATCATTCCCGACCAGCTACCAATGCTCATAGACTATAGGAGTTGTAGTCCATCAATATCTGGAGACCCAAAGTTGAACACTGGTTTACACTAACCGGCAGTGGCTCCCTATGGTTTCAGATAAGTGTATTTCCTAGCAATACCTGGAGATGTCAGGGGTTGAACCTGGAATCTTTTCCATATCACTGAGCTATGCCCTGCTCCTCATACCTGAACTCACTGTGATGTACAAAGACCAAATATCTTGCTCAGGGCTAGATGAGGTCCATTGTTTTCTAGCTCCTTCAATGTTGAACGCTACTTCTATTTCTGTTTGTAAAGGTCATCAGGACACAATGTCTCTCATTCAAAGCTTGTAGAAAATAATTGAAGCTTCTGGCTGTTATCAAAGGGCTTTGGAAGATTTTTAGCACAATGATCTGGTATGCTGTCCTTTGCTAAGAACAGAACCCTCATCAGTTTCTGATTGATCCACAGTGAGTCAGCAATCAATCATATTGGCTCAAGAAAACAACCACCTCTTTTTGTAAAAGCTGATTAGAAATAAGGTGTTTTTCACAAAAGCACTTCATTGAGTTGGAAATGCATCCATTGTAAATGGTGTTTACACAGGATAGAAATGCTGTTTTTAATTCACATGTGCATTCTCTTTCCAGGCACATATAAGGCACAAACTGATTTAAATATCTTTTGTAAAAGTAGGTTTAAGGCACAAGTTTGTAATCTGATGGAGACATTTTCCCCCAGTTTATTGTTATTGTTATTTTTTTGCAGTTCATACTGATACACACACACACACACACACACACACACACACACAATGTTGCCTGGCAACTGCTTTTAAATTTACCTTTTACCTCTCCTGGTTGGAAAATACTACAATGCTAAGTTACTGTAACAAAACAATCCTTCAAAGTAGGAAATACACATAAGCACTGGACAACATAGACATTTAAACCCATTTTAATAGGAATATATGATGCTTTGCTTCACCTATAAAGTGTGTGTGTGTGTGTGTGTGTGTGTGTCTTACATATATAGGGCCCTTGGGTCTTCATGGGAGCTGGAGCTTCTGAAGTCTCCAGCTGTTAGATGTCTTCCTCTTGCTGACCTTTTATCCTTGTCCCTGTAAATTTTGCACTTGCTTACATTCTCAAAGCATGGAAGAAACCACACAGAAAATGCATTGCAAAACCAGAGAAGCTGCCTGATTTGCTGCAAAAGCAAATAATTTGACAACTCCCACTCAAATGTCTCAGATCAGCGATGGCTCATTTTTCTTAATTTCCATCTGTAATGGCCACAGATGTCTCTGACTGACAGTGAAGGAGAAGGAGAAGGAGAAGGAGAATTCATCTAGATGATCTGCCACTGAGGTACCTCTTTGGCTCTCCCCAGGACAAGAAAAAGAGAAGAGTGAAAGAAATGTGTATAATGATTGTTTTGTTTTGTTTTGTCTTCTGTAACCTTTACATTGTCTTCTCTGAGCTGTGATACATACAGCCTGGCAGTGAGGAGGACTTCATCTCTATAAATCTGAACTGGGATTGAACCAGAGGTGTCTGGTGCCCATTGAGACTGATTGGGCAAGAGACAGGGACACCAACAGTGGGTGGAGACAGAGCCAATGACAGGTTGGATGTAAGAAGGCAGACAGGTGGTGACTGGCTGAGGGTAGACCAGTTGGTGGAGCAATGTCCCATTCCTCCTGATAGACTAGCCTTTGCTGGACTGAAATCTATTGATTATGCAACATGGAGGTGAAGATGGACAATGCATTGTGGAAGTCACTGGTAACGTTAAAAACAACAGACACATACACTAGTTAGCTGTTTCTGTGACAAGGCTCAATTTGAAGTTGAGTCTCCTGAAATTAGTTATTTTTTAAAAGAATGTATTTATTTGAAAAATATCAGGGGAAGAATGCTTCAATTCATTCATTAGCATAATAATAAAAAATAAACAATTCAGGAAAGAAAAATAAACATTCGTTATAAGTATTTCAGAAAGTGCTACAAATAGCATCATTTATGTAGGAACTGCTCTTTGAAAACCAGAGTAATGCCAGTTGTAATATTGTTGAAGTTTTCCATTCATTGTCCGGTTAAATTGCCTCCAAAACAACTTTGGTATTTCAATAGCATGTAATAGAAAATGAAATGGGTTGTCTTAGGGGCTAGGAGGTGCACACTAGATGTCTCCTGAAAGATTTCCCCAGGGCCATGACTTTCCATTAGAAGTGTGCTACCACAAAGTAAACAGGAGTGGGCAAATCAGTCCATTTCAATTTCCAGTTTTTTTCCTGTCTTAAGTTCAGTTCTTCAAATGTCTATATCAGTTTGAGAATTACTTTTTTTTTAAAAATGAAAATTCCTCCGTGTTTTAACATGACTAGCTGCTAATACACACATTTCTTCTATGCAGTTTCCACTAAAATACTGATTTTTTGTAATGCATTTTCCCCACAACATAAAGCATTTTGTATGGTGTTTTCTGTTTAGGCATAGTTGCCTTTAAATGCAAACTGAACTTAATGTCTTCCCCATTTTTGTTCTCAGGTGAGGAGGACCTCAGAGGAAGGCACCAGCAGCCCACAAGAAAAACTTTGGGTTCTTCTAACCCACAACAGAATGGCTCAACTGAACAATAATATGTAGAGATGCTGTGGCTCAGAAGTAGAGCATCTACTTTACATGCAGAAGGTCCTGGGTTTCTCCAGGAACTTCTGTGAGAGAGCCTCACCTGGAACTCAGAGGGACCAATGACTCAGTATAAGGCAGCTTCCTATGTTCAACGGAGGAATGTACAGAAACAAGCATTCCCAGAGCAAAGTAAATGGATATTTCTCTCTCTCTCTCTGTCAATGTTGTTAATATGTTGGAAGTTACCTACAGGCAGTGGGAGGAGCTGGAACCAGTAATGGGTGGCATGAAAGCATGGTACTTCTTTCTTACTACTGAGTGGACCAGCTGCCAGACTTAGAGGTTCAGGCCATGCAAATTCTAGCTGGACCACAGAATTCTGCATGAGCTGCAATGGCAGATGATAAATTAAGAGCATGTAAAGCATGTAGCAGGGGATACATTAAGAACAGACCTCCAATCCTCTTTCCAGTTGCTCTAGCAATGAAAGGAGATGGGCAAAGGCCAATTATTCCAGGAGAAGCTGAGCTTGAATGATGAACAGGAGAAAGGTGGGGGGGGGGGGGGAAATCAAAGCAAAGGAAGATGCAGGCTCAAATTAATACCTAATAGTGGTTGTTCTAATCTCTTGAAAGCTGTCACTGGAATGCTGCCGCCAAGCTAGATTTTAAATTAAACCTCTTTAAGTGGCTCACTCTCTTTGTCTAGTGAAACATTATTAGTTTCTGTCACCTGGTGACTCTAGTTCCTTCTTCGTGTAAAACTAGTGGGGGGTGTATGACCTTTTCAATTCAGCCCTGGCTGACTTCCTACTTACGCTGCAGTAATTTCTCAGCATCTCAATCAAACCAAGGTAGTTGTCTCTCCTTGCAAAATAGTTGCACGCAGCCTAGAAAGGGGAGGGGAGGGGGAAGCAGAGAAAGACATATAAAGTCATAGGGATGGAGGAGAAATTTGTTCAGTCTGCATTTTAAGGAGCACCAACCTAATTCACCAGTCCTGAACTTCTGTTCTGATTGGAATGTGGCAGTCAGTCAGACCACACAATTCCCCACATTTTGCATTGCAGTTTCAGTTCAAAAATGTGTATTTTATGGGGAAATGTGTACAATCAAGTGTATTTGGGGGGAGGGGTATATACAAAATGTGTGTGCGCGCGCACACAATTGTTGTACAATTTTTCTGTGGGGTTGGGGATTTTTGCTTTTGTTTAAATCTGCAAAAAGGTAAAGAATAAAGAATTGGATGGGGCAGATTGTGTGCATGTGAAACTGACACAGGAAACTGAGTTTGCTGGTATGAGTTGCATGTCTTGTTGTTCTTCAGGATTCAGGGTCTTTCTCATATTCAAAATTCAGCATCCTTCTCAAAGTCTCTAGAAATTAAATATTCCCAATGGGTAGAAAGGATACCTCATGTCTTTAGCATATATGCATATAAATACATACACATAATCACTGATCTAGAATAAACACATTTTAGTTTTTCCATTACTATGGTGTGTGTGTGTGTGTGTGTGTGTGTGTGTGTGTGTGTGTGTGTGTGATGACTGAGCTACACCGCTGGGTTCTTAACAGCAGTGTTAGTGCCACAGGGGCGGCTCCAGTTGCATTTATGCTTCAGCTGGGGGATGGGTGAATTAGGGAGCTGCCTTATACTGAGACAGACCATTGTTCCATCCAGCTGAGTCTTGTCTGCTCTCAATGGTAGCAGCTCTCTGGGGTTTCAGGCAGATGACATTCCTAGCTCTACCAAGAGATGTCAGGGATTGAACCTAGTGCCTTTTGCATGTGAATCAGATACCCTAGCATTGGAATGGGAGAGGTATACTCACCTCATCACCAATGCAGCAGCATCCTTGATAAGTCAGTGATCAGCTGGGCATAGCAGAGCTGCCTTGGCAAGGCCTGGTAGGTCCAAGGGTCACAGCAGCACAAAGCAGCAAAAGGAGAGTGAAGAGGTTGTAGCATACTTCAGTGACATCATCCTCTACACTTGTACAGGTCCAATGTGACTCCTCTCCTTGCTTGGGTTGTGGAGATTATTGAAAGGTGCTTGGAAACCTCTGGGGGTACAGGTACTGTTCTTGAGACAAGAACCAGCTTCCAAAACCCTGCTCTTCATCATTCACCACCTCTCCCCAACCACTGTCTTCACACATACACCCAAAGTGAGCTGATATGTAGGAACTGTTACTGGGTTTCCTTACCCAATTATTATTTATGATTCATTTACTTTATTTATTATATTCATATCCCACTGTTTCTCCCAAAGGATCCCAGGGTGGCAAACAGCAAGGAAATAATAATAATAATAATAATAATAATAATAATAATAATAATAATGCAGATGCAGATGGGTCGCTGGGTTAGGAAGAGATACAAAGATCACTGCAAGTTCTCACCTCTCCTTCCTTAATTCGTGTGAATTAAGGGGCAGCACCGAAAACCAGAGAATCACAGAATTAGGGATGAGGCAGAAATCCTAATTTGCATGTCTTGAAACAACTAGTGTAGCTACTCTTCAAAATCCACACTTCTCTGAATGGTGTGATGCAATTCTCTACATGTGTACAAAAATGCATAGATTATGAGGAAACTGTGCATCAAAGTGCATGCATTAGTGAACATAAAAATTACTTGCAGAAAAATGCATATTAAGCAAAACTGCATGAAAAAATGTGTATATCAGGAGAAATGTGCACCAAAATGCTGGTGAATGTTCAACACTTTCTGGTCAAACAAAATTATGACCGTAACAGCTGTTAGCCTCATCTAGAAAAATCACTGCTGCATTTTATTTTCTGTAACGGCTATCTCCTTATCTGCTTTATCTTGAATCTGATTGAATAAAGTCATCCAGATGAGAAGACTGGGAGGGTGACTAAGCATCTGACTTGCCCAGATCAGTTTTACTCACCACTTAAACCACTCACCTATGCTATGAGTTTTTACGGAGTGGCAGTGGGAGATATACCAATTTGGCTCCTCATCCAAGCATCCCAGAGACTTTGCTAAGAGTGCTTCCCTGCTCCCTGATTAATTTCTGTAGTGCTTGTCCCTCCTGCTTGGGGAGTAATGAATGAGGTGGTGGAAGCAGTGACTATTTTATTAAGCACACTTCCCCCACCCACCCACCCCCTGTAAGCATCTCTCAGTTTGTTACAGAAAACATGAAGGCATATTTAGTGATCTTGGGAATTTAAGCTATAACTGGGATAGTCTTAGGCATGCAAAATTGGTGTGGGAAGGGGGTCACCATCAACTATCAGCTTGGCCTCGATAGTCCAGGTGGTTAGTCCAGTTGGCTGATAATGCCAAGATTGCAGGTTTAAACCCCATATGGAATGGCTGCATATTCCTGCATTGCAGGGGGTTGGACTTGATGATCCTGAAGGTTCCTTCCAATTCTGCAAACCTATGAGTCAATGATGGTATAAAATAAGGGTGGTCCTCCATCTATTGCTTGACTTTGATTCCAATCACCTCTACCCAAAAAGATCTAAAGATGGATGTGTAGAGCCATTTCCACCAGCTCAGTTGGTACAGCAGTAGACTCATAATCTCAGAGTCGTGGGTTCAAGGCAAAATATTCTTGCATTGCAGGGGGTTGGGCTAAATGACCCTTGTGGCCCCTTCCATCTCTATGATTCTATTATTCTGTGATTCTGTTCTTATAAAATGCAATTCTTTAAATGCATTTTTAAAATTAAAACAGTCATTATATGAGGGGGATTTTTTTTGTCTCAGTGAGCCATTGTTCTAAGCAGGATGCAAGAGCCATTGGTTGCACCCTGGTGGTTATGGCACTGAAGCTTTGAGCTGAATATTCACTTTTTTCCTCCTGTTATAATCTTGTCCATCTACAGTAGCTAGCTGTCTGGGTAGGAGAGTGAGTGAGAAGTGCCTTGGAGGTGATAGTGTCATGATTTATGGAGTTGACAGATGGAAAAAGCAATACAGTTGGAGGGCGGGGGAATCAAATGCCTCATTTGCTAAACATTAGATTAGAGTCATCAGGAGTAATGGAGGTGAATGCAGTTTGGTCAAGGGCTTGCTCCTCACTGCATGATGAGTGTCTCTTGGAAATGGCTCTCATGCTATGTAGCATGACAGCATATTTTAGCCAGAGCACAATAAGGAAATGCTACAGACTTCAGGAACCACACGCAGCCAACTGTGTAAAGCTCATTTCTCAGCAGATGAAAACGGAACATTTGCCAACGATATGGAATGAATATCATATTGTGTGTTTGGACAGTCAACAAAATGATCATTTTAATATTTATAATAACTCAGAGCCTGCCTGAGCAGGAGCCAGAAAAGTAGCCACAGGCTGTTGGTATGAGCATGTAGATGTCAGATTCACATATTTAGAGCTGGCTTGACCTGGTGGACAGCTTGGAGCTTTGCCTTGGGCCACTTCTGTTGCTGCTGCTCTTCCACTCTGCAGTGAGGGAGGGGGTGCTTACAGAGTTGGAGGGGAGGAAAGATTTATCAGCAGAGCATTGTCTATGGCATTCCAAGGAAGCACTTGCATGTTTTCTTCATAATCTTCCTCTACACAGAATGTGTACATTTTCTTTGTGGAACAAAGTTTCTTTTCTGATATATTAAAGTCATCAGAATGTTTGTATGTCTGTGTGTGTGTGTGTAAGAGAGGGAGGGAGGGAGGGAGGGAGGGAGGGAGGGAGGGAGGGAGGGAGAGAGAGAACAAGCAAACAAATGGACAAACCACTTTCCAAAATATGTAGTAGATTCTCAACAGCATCTTTGGGATTAATTGGGATCTTGTATGCATAGCATCATTTTATCCACTGCACCTCCTGGTAGGACTAGGAGAGACTCCTACATGACACTCCGGAAACCGCTGCTACTCAGAGTAGACAATAACGAGAGAAATGGACCATGTCTGACTCAGTATGAGGCAATTGCCTAGGTTCCTGTCAGATGTGTTGGACTATGGCTCAGTGGCTAAGTGTCTGCTTTGCATGTGGATTCAGCCCCTAGGTTCAATCCCAAGCATCTTTAAGTAGGGCTGAGAGAGGCTTCCCATCTGAAACTCAGCCAGTGTAGTCATTACTGAGCTACATGGGTCAATGCTATTGACTATAAGACAGCTTCCTATGTTTTTATTAGTTTATTTTTGGCAACCTTACAACAGTGTCTCATGGATTATGCAGGTCAGATCCTTAATCCTCCCATGGCTGGACTGTGGATAGCAGTCTTTGACCAATCCCAGATCAGCCCAGGATACACAGCCCTATTTGTCCAGAAGGATCTAATCATCAGCTTGAGTGTATAGTATAGAGGCAGTCCAGGGCTTGGAAGTCTTTCACTGAGAAAATGTCACCTGCAGTTCACTACTTTGCCACATGGGGAAGCAGCACACAGGAACGCTGGGTGATTATCATATATCTGAGTTACAAATTCCTTTCAGAGCCATCCTTGCCTTATGTAATTTGTGGTGAGGTATTTTCATATCACAGCATATTTCCCTGCTAGATTTTCAGCAAAAACTTTGAACTGATTTGATTATATATATATATATATATATATATATATATATATATATATATATAAAATAATAGGGCAGAGTGCAATATATATATATATATATATATATATATATATATATATATATATTTGCTTTCGTAGATTTTCACGGGTACAGGAATGCAGGTTTTGGTGTCCTCGGGTATCTTCCCTCTCTCTTCCAACACATGAAAGAAACAGGACACGAAATTAATTTTGCAGATTCCAAATTGCTCTCTAACATGGAACATCACCACAAGAGAATAATCATGGAAGCCATCGAGATAGAGAAACACCCTCACAACATGAACAAGCGTGACGACACATCCCGCTTGCCAGACATCTGGAAATTAGCCCTCCCCACAAAAACTGACACCAGATCCAGAGGCACACAGAACGCCATCACCAATCAACCACACCAGACCCAAACCCAGACCCTCTCCACAGATAAATTACAGACACCATCCAGTAGCCAAACCATGGTGGCACCTCCGGATACTGCACCCCCCTGCAATCCCTACACAGATCTGGCTGGCACAGGCCACAAAACCACAGCTCGCCCCTATACACGAAGCCAAGCCAGAGCACAACTAAATGTAGTACACCCATCTTCTCAGAAAAACTCTTCACAAAGTTCAAGAGGTCAAGACACAAAGGCTTTAGCAACTAATCCACACCTAATGACCCACCTAAGTGGTACTCAGGATATCACTCAAGAAATCACTCAAGATATCCCTCAAGCAATTAAGGAACAAAAGAAGAAAAGGCACACTAGCCTGGGAACTTCCTCTCTGCCCAAAACATTGGAGGCCACACCTCCTCAACAGTATTTATAGGAACTCAAACACTGAGATCCTGCTCTGTTCCAGTAACAAGAAGCCGAAAGCACCAGCCTGAAGATGACGAGTGAGACCTCGTCGAAACGTCGCCTAGACACCCCAACTTTTACACGGGAAGATACCCGAGGACACCAAAACCTGCATATATATATATATATATATATATTGCACTCTGCCCTATTATTTATTCAGCAGAGTGAGTAAGGTACCTAAAGAAGTGGATTTTAGTTGCTGTGAAATGACACACGTGTGTGTGTTTCTACTGCCAAAGAGGAGGAAAGGTGCTTGTGGGATTTTTCATCTGAAGCATCGAAATAATTATTTGCTATGTATTTGAGTGTGTGCAAATGGAAACAGGTCACCATTTTCTGCTTCATCTCAGGCAGCAAAACATCTTGGGCTGGACCTGGACCTTTGGAGCTTTCACCAATCAGAAATGCTTGTAAGAGGCTAATTGAAAGCTCATTAAGCCTGGTGTGCTTTGAAACCTGTGCCCTTCTGCACTCTGTAAAGTTCAAGCATGCAAGTGAACTGGCAGGTAGGTAACTGCATGCCTTCTGCAGGACTGTGAGATTAGCCATCTGTCATTTCATGCTTGCCAAATGCCAGCTGCAGGAGCAGACTTGGGTTCAAAGCCCTTATCATTGCCCTGCTGTCATGAATGCTGCTGTTTCCACAGTTCAGGTCCAGTGTCAAGACCCCGGCATTAGCCATAAATGCAAGCAATAAACTCTAGGCCATTTCAGGAGAGATATTATTTCTGTTTGCTATGTTTTCAGTATACTTATGTTGGGTGCCCGGTAAGGTCAAGATTCTTTGTGCTTTTGCTCAGTTTCACATGCTTGAAATTGAGTCACTACTCTGCTTGTTATTTTCAATTCAAGAAAGAAACTCCCATGAAGACAGAGTTAATACAACATGGGTACTTTGAGGTACTGTGCATTGCTCCTGAGCATATAGGAGTCTCCATTTGCCCCAACAGACAAAGGGTGACACATATACTTATCCCTATCTATTTATATCAGTGGGTGGTATCCAACTTACTCATTCTGTCAGTGCAAGGATATATGTTTTCACAAAGCTACACCCCTCTGCTGTCGCTAAATCTATTATGGGGTTTCACCAATCCTCCAAAGCAGATTTGGTGATGGTGTGGGATGTGCAGGATTCAGTTGACAATTTAAATAATTCTTCAGTAGGCCTGCAGGACAGAAGTGATCCAATAAACATTTTGGATTGAGGTGCAGAGGTGGTGCCATTCTTGGAGAGCTTCAAACATTTGAGGCCCCCCCTCCCCCATTGTGATTGTGTTGCTCACAATGCCTTGTGCCTTCAAAGTGGTCTGCTCTGAGGCTTTTAGTGATGCGAGAAGCATTACACATTCCACTTGCAAAATGTTTTGTGCCAGTACAACATTGTTGTGCAAGAGAAAGAATAAGCAGATTTCTGGTAACTGTGTTACATAATAGATAATGTGAACTGTCATCTGGGCAACTGTTGCATAGGATTCCTCTGCTGCACAGTGTTAAAACTCACCCATCTGCTAGCACAAGAACCCTCGTGCTAGCAGACAGAGAACATGGGATGAAGCCAAAAATTTCTCCCCAGTTATCTCTTTGCACTTCAGAGAAAAGGAATGTATCTCAGTGGTAGACAATCTGCCTGAAGAAGGTCCCAGATTTCATTGCCCAGCATTTCCAGGTAGGGCTGGTAGAAACCCTTCTCTGAAACCCTTGAGAGCTTCTGCCAGTTAGTGTATGCAATACTGAGCTAGATTGACTGACGTTCTGACTTAGTTAGAAAGCAGCAATTCATGTTCCTTCCTGCAGCCTAGGTGACACACTTCAAGCCAGGACCTCAAAGGAAAAAAGCACTTGCAAAGGAAAGAGTATGCTGATGGCGTAGGAGGTAAAGTGGTGGATTGTGGTTGTTGGCAGCTTCAATTCAATACAGACACACATCCTGGTGCTTTATCCCCAATGAAATTAGATTGCTCCTTGATATATAGGGCAAGTGCTGTTATCTGTCTCGGTGGAGAATTCTTTTAGACCTCAAGAGAAGCAAAGATGAAAAAAGCAGCCCTCATATTGCAATTTATAAACTAATGACTTACAAGCAAGATTGTGACAAATCACTGGGATGACTCGCAGCCCCATAATTGTAGGAATGCCTCTCTCATTCCTTTCCCACTCACTCTAATGCCACTGCTTTGGAGCAAGTATTTCATAGCTTGCAGCAGTGACATTATTTGCTGAATTAGTGTGACACACTCCAAGTATGGAGGGTCTCTCCACCCAAGGATTGCCAACCTCTCATATTTAATAGAGTTCAGAAGATAAACCACTTCACCGTTTCTCTTTCTCTCTCTCTCTCTCTCTCTCTCATTGCAGGACCTTCGAAAAAGGTATTAGGTCAGAAAAGGTGCTTTGAGAAATGCCTGTCTAACAATTTCACAAGGAGCTCTCTTTATGCAATGGCTTTTAGTCTTATCACTGTTATAATTCTAGTATAAACTGTGGTGTGATAACAGAGACTGATCACATTGTCCACACACCCAGAAGGAAGACAGAAGAGACATTGCAGTATTCCATGGATATTCCATCAATGCAATGGTTTTTTGCTCGCACAACAGAACATTCTCCTTCCTGCACCCCCTAAAACTGTTTTAATTGTTCCCTGTACTCTCCAGAACATATGAGGGGCAAGCAGGCAGTGAGGGAGAGTTCTCTGTCACAAGCAGAAACCCTGGCACTAATGGAAAAGTGAATTGGATACCACCCAGAACTTTAATATTAGGCTTTATTTACACACATAGCATGTGGGAATCTACAGCAAACTATCTAAGGGAAGGCAGATGTAACCTATGTCTAGCGCCCTGGGCAAAACTATGGAGATCCATCAACATAAAGTGTGTGGCAAGAGGCAAATATTTCTATCTCCCCACACTGGAGAGCAAACAGTGCACAGGACCTGACTGACATATACCCACCCAACATAATACAAGGCCCCAAGAGGACCAGAACAAGCAGCCTTATGAGCTGATTCATAATGGAAGGTGATTGTCGAAATGCCTTTCAACGCAGGATACCTACTCACCTGCCTACGCTAAATGCCAATTTAAATGAACAATGAAAAAAGCCAAATGAGCAAGCCAAAATCTACCATAAGACAATCAGATAAGGGGCAGCATGGAGTAGGTGAAAAAGGTGCTCCAAGGGCCCAGTTCAGGAACACTCCCCCAAATCCTACTCAGTACTCCCCATCCAAAGCATGAATAACAAAGTCAACATTCTTGAATGGTGGATGGTAAGGATGCTGAACAAGAAAGAGGAAGTGATTGGAGGAGCATCACCCTTGCGTGGCGAGTCCCCCCCCCCCCGCAGTGGAAATAAAGACACATGACACAATTGTTTAAGGTTAATGGGCAAAATATGGCCACAACTTTATTGGTTACAGCTGATGAGCGGTATTGGCTCAGGCATTGGTCCTAACCGACTATCCAGCTTCAGCCTGTCCACTTGATGTCTGGGAAGGGTTAACCACCAGTAGGGGGAGTCCCGCTGATGCACATCAACTAGAAACTCCCCCGGGGTCACCGCTCGGGGGCGTGTCTTAGGCCCACACCTCCATAGGCTTCGGACAGGGTCATGCCCCCCAGAATCCTTTATCGGACTGCCCTTCAATATGCGGAGGAGGTGATGGTGCTTCCTTCCATCTACATAACAATACCAATACCAATGCCTAACCGCCAATACCAAGGAAGTTGTGATGATTTGCTACAAGGTAGGTGAAAAACCAAGTGGCTGGTGCCAATTTGCTAAGTGGAAAAAATTCCTACCAGGCCGCTTCAACAGGCAACCAACCAAGGTCCATAGCAAGGTCAAAGACGAAAACCTTAAAGGACAGGAGGGTGGGAAACCGGAGCAGCTGGAGGCGGCAAAAGAGGGAGATCCCTGGCTGTGCCAGCTGATTGGCTGTCCAGGGGATGACACGCCCGGGGATTCCCTCAATCGCACGGAGGCTGAGAGTCAGCCACCGCGCGCGTGGTGTGGGCGTGAAGCCTGCAACCCCACCTCCTTTGAAGGTGGAAGTGGTTTTATAAGGCAAGTACCAGTCTTGGTTTGGCTGGCTCTGATAAGCACCATTCTTCCTGTAAGGGAGGTGGAGAAAATTCACTCTGCTAAAGGGACAAGAATTACATTGATCTAACAAAACACGGAACAGTTGTGCAGCCTACTTTGCTTAGGATGGCTGGGTTGATTTTCTTTTCTTTCGTGGATAATTCATTCCTAAATAGCTGCTTTCTAAAACAATTCCAAAACTTTATCTCTTCTCCTCCCCTCTGTGATATTGGTGATCATGTCTTTTTTTATGTCTTTGATTTCCTGTTGAGTAGGAAGTATAATGTTCTCCTTTTCCTTTTCCTTTTTTTTTTTTTAAGAAAGACATAAGTGATATTTTGACAAATTTCAAGTAGCTCGGGAGACCCTGGAGGCGAAAAACAACAACAAAAAACCCAATAATGATGTAGGATCACAATTTGCTGGAAATGAAAATGCTCCTTGAATTGCTGGAAGGTTTGGTTGGACAAAAACCACTGTGAAAGTAAAAAGCACAGTGATAGACACAATCACATCATGAAGCTCTCTGAGAATGGCGCCATATCAGCACCGCAATCCAAAATGCCAATTAGATCACTTCTGTCCTGCTGATCTGTTGAAGAAATCTTCAACCATGTGGTGGACATGTAAAAGGGTAAAAGAATGTTGGGAAATAATCCATAATGAATTGAAAAAAATGTTTTCCAAAAAAAAAAGGCCTTTTTGTTGGGGATAATTCAGACAGAAATTCCCAGGTATCAGAAAAGATTATTGATGTATGCTACCACTGCAGCCCATGTTTTGCTAGCCCAAAAATGGAAAATGAGCGATGTCCCAACTAAAGAAGAATGGCAACTTAAACTGCTGGAATATGTGCAGCTTGTGGACCTAACATATAGAATAAGAGAACAAGAAGAACATACATTTAAAGAAGATTGGAAAATGTTTATTGAATATATGGGGGGGGGGACTGTGTACACCTGAAAATGTCCACAACATTAAGATAAATTCAGCAGTGTAAACAAGTTTTGTTGGATGTAATAATGGAATACTGAATGGTTTAGTTTATGTAAAATATGTAGGGATTTATGATATGCAAAATGAACCATGGAAAGAGAAGAAGGGAAGTCATTGGTATTTTAAGGTTGTTTAAACAAATATTCTAATGTGTAAAACAGAAAATATAATAAAAGTATACATATATATATATATATATATATGCTTTCGTAGATTTTCACGGGTACAGGAATGCAGGTTTTGGTGTCCTCGGGTGTCTTCCCGTGTAAAAGTTGGGGTGTCTAGGCGACGTTTCGACGAGGTCTCACTCGTCATCTTCAGGCTGGTGCTTTCGGCTTCTTGTTACTGGAACAGAGCAGGATCTCAGTGTTTGAGTTCCTATAAATACTGTTGAGGAGGTGTGGTGTATAGCCTCCAATGTTCTGGGCAGAGAGGAAGTTCCCAGGCTAGTGTGTCTTTTCTTCTTTTGTTCCTTAATTAATTGAGGGATATCTTGAGTGATTTCTTGAGTGATATCCTGAGTACCACTTAGGTGGGTCATTAGGTGTGGATTAGTTGCTAAAGCCTTTGTGTCTTGACCTCTTGAACTTTGTGGAGAGTTTTTCTGAGAAGATGGCTGTACTGCACTTAGTTGTGCTCTGGCTTGGCTTCGTGTATAGGGGCGAGCTGTGGTTTTGTGGCCTGTGCCAGCCAGATCTGTGTAGGGATTGCAGGGGGGTGCAGCATCCGGAGGTGCCACCATGGTTTGGCTACTGGATGGTATCTGTAATTCATCTGTGGAGAGGGTCTGGGTTTGGGTCTGGTGTGGTTGATTGGTGATGGCGTTCTGTGTGCCTCTGGATCTGGTGTCAGTTTTTGTGGGGAGGGCTAATTTCCAGATGTCTGGCAAGCGGGATGTGTCGTCACGCTTGTTCATGTTGTGAGGGTGTTTCTCTATCTCGATGGCTTCCATGATTATTCTCTTGTGGTGATGTTCCATGTTAAAGAGCAATTTGGAATCTGCAAAATTAATTTCGTGTCCTGTTTCTTTCATGTGTTGGAAAAGAGAGGAAGTTTTTTCTTCTTTTTTGACGGCATTCTTGTGTTCTGCGATACGTGCATTTATTCGTCTGTTTGTTTGTCCAATGTACGTGGCTGGGCAGACTTTGCAGGGTATTTCATAGACCCCTTGGTTTTCCAACTGGATTTTATCCTTGGGGTTTCTGAGGATATTGGCTATTTTTTGGTTGGTGCAAAAGGCTGTTTTGATATTGTGTTTATGGAGGATTTTGCTAATTTTATCTGTAGTGCCCTTGATATAAGGAAGGAGGGCCATGCCATTGTTTTCTTCTGTGTCTTGGTTTTGGGGGGGTGTTTCTTTTTGGATTAGCTTCGTAACCCTGTTTTGCTGGTATCCATTGGCAATTAACACATTTGAGAGATTCTGTAACTCAGTTGTCAAGTGGTCTTTGTCAGCCAGGCGTTTGGTTCTGGAGATGAGAGTCTTGGCTACGGAGTTTATTTGTGCAGGGTGGTGGTGTGATTGTGCATGTAAGTAGTGGTTGGTGTGTGTTTTTTTCCGGTAGATAGTGTGTCCTAGGGAGCCATCAGGTTTTTTGTAGATTAGGACGTCAAGGAAGGGAAGTTGGTTGTTGGCTTCTATTTCCATAGTGAATTGTATTTTGGGGTGTAGGCTGTTGAGATGTGTGAGGAAGCTATCCAGTTTTTCCTTCCCGTGTGGCCAAATTACAAAGGTGTCGTCAACATATCTGAGCCAAAGTTTGGGTTTGTGTTCTGACTTGTCTAAAGCATTGGTTTCAAAGTGTTCCATGTACAGGTTTGCGATGACCGGTGAGAGGGGTGATCCCATAGGTGCTCCTTCTATCTGTTTGTATCTTTGTCCATTGTGGATGAAGTACGTGTTGGTTAGGCAGTGCTTGGTCAGGTCCAAGATGTATTCGGGGGGATTGTATTTGTTTTGAATGGCTGTCAAGGCTTCATTAATGGGCACTTGTGTGAAGAGAGATACAACATCGAAGCTCACAAGTAGATCATTGGGATGTAGGTTTTGCTTCTTTATTGTTTCTATGAACTGGAAGGAGTTTGGAACGTGTGAAGAGATGGATTCTGCATAGGGCTGAAGTTGCTTGGCGAGAAATTTAGCGAGATTTTGTAGAGGTGAGCCTATGGAGCTGACTATTGGTCTGAGTGGTGTTCCTTCTTTGTGTATCTTGGGGAGGCCGTAGAGTTTGGGGCATCTGGATGATTTTTCTCTGGGGATGATTCTTAGCTGGATTTCTTCACTGATAGGAGAGGCTTTTATTTTGGATTTGGTGGTTTTTTCCACCTATTTTTCCAGATAGGTGGTGGGATCTGTTTTTATAGGTTGGTAGGTAGGGTCTTGGAGTAGATTTGATAGTTTTGCTTGGTAGTCCGATGTGTTCATCACAACAGTGGCACAACAGTGGCATATATATATGAGAGAGAGAGAGAAATCTTCAACCACTCAACTCCAAGGGACTGTTCAGACATGATTTTGAATGCACACAGAGCAGGTTCATGGGCATAGCTAGGATTTTTGTTAGGGATGGGGGACAGGCAAGGTTGCTGAGTCCCCAAAAGAGGACATTATGACCCCCCCCCTTCAGCTGGAGGGGAAGAACCATGAACTATTCAATTAACTATTGAATAGTTTTGATGCTTTTTTAAGGAACAGATGGAGAGGGCTGGGGACCACATTTGTCTCCTGTGTCCTACGTTTCTCAACTCTGCCTTATCAGCTCACTGGGCAAGGAAGAATAGCGAGGAGGATGAAATGAAAGGAAAAGGGAAGGCAGAGAGAGGGAAAGAAAATGGGGAACCATTTTGTCCTTGTCCCTGCACAATAGCATCTGGCCCTCAATGATTCATGCCCAAAGAAACAAGGCCCTCAGCAGAAACAAGAGTTCCCCTCCAAATCCGATTTAGGGCTTTATGGGTAAAAAAATCAGCATTTTGATTGCACTCAAAGGCCACGAGGGCTGACACAAGTTATATCATATTCATTCACATGCAAACTTTTTTTTTTAAGAAAAAAAAAGTATAGCGATAAAATTTAAAGCCCTTTGTCAGCTGGCACTTCCCAAGCTTCAGGACATGAGATGATTTCTTTAGAGCAACATAACTCAGAAGGTAAAAAAGGAGCAGTCGGCAATTTGACTGGCAATTGGCTGAGTTATGGGTGGCATTAGAGAAGGTAATGGAGATTTCTGGGTGGCTGCAGTGAGTTCCTGCGGGCTAATACATCCCATAAGAATACATTTCTTCTTAGGCATTCCAGAAAGAGTCTAGATGGTAATGACATGAGAAACAAATTCTGTCAATTTCACACCTGCTCCAGTTATGAGAGCCACCAGCTCCAGGGCTACATACAAGCTTCCCTTCATTCCGGGCTTAATCAAATCCATTTTCAAAGGTGTGGGATACAGTGGGTATGGAATGGTGCATGGCTTGTTTCCTAAAAAGCTGAGGTTTTGAATCACAGCAGCAAGTCAAAGAAGGAAGTCCCTCCACTTCAAATGTACATAATTGCACATTGCTGGGAATCACAAGTGGGGAGACTGCTGTCGCATTCATGTTTGCTTGCACCAGCCGCTATTGCCTCCAGGGATATCATGTGACTCAACAAGTGAGCAACCAATTTACAGGACCTTACAGGATGTAGTCAGGGGACTTCAGGAGACAATAGGTGGGCAATATTTGGGTATGGTCATAGAATCATAGAATTGTAGTTGGAAGGTATCTCAAGGGTCATCTAGTCCAAACCCCTGCAGTGCAGGAATCGCAACTTAAGCGACCATGATGGATGGCTATCCAACCTCTGCTTAAAAACCTCCAAGAAGATTTAAGCAGAAATAATGTTGGTATGAAAAATGGGTCTGAGGTCAGTGGGGAGTTCTGAGAAGGCTTGAAGGGTTCAGTCATTGCAGTTTTCTACACAAACTGTCCTGATCCACATTCACCATACTAAGAAGAGTAGAATTAAATTACCCACTTACTTTTGCAGCCCCCCATTTAGAAGTGCTTATGGGTTTTAGTTTCACATACACAGAGACACAAACAGAAAGAGTTGTACTTAGAGCAGACCTATTGAAATGAATACTTTAGAATTAGTCAGGTCTGTCAGTTTCTATGGGCTTACACTACACAGCACTAGCATTGGAAACAACCCAAATGATGCCAGAAATTGGACCAGAATTATTTATTTTACTTTATTCATTTAAACAATTTATATACCACTTAACTATGATAGTCTCTAAGCAGTTTACAAAGGTACAAATATATATATATATATATATATATAGAGAGAGAGAGAGAGAGAGAGAGAGAGAGAGAGAGAGAGAGAGAGAGAGAGAGAAGGGGTTAAAACAATGAAATCAGACATCATTTGAATTGCCTGATGAAATTAAAAAAGTATTCATTAGTTACCAGAAGTTCAGCAGGGTGAGGACCTGCCTGACCTCCACTGGAAGGCAATTCAACAAAGTTGGGCCCACAATACTAAATGCACAATTCCTGGTGGATATTGAGATGTGCATCTGATCTATGGGCAAACCACTAACAGTCACACCCTCAAAACCCACAATGAACAAGCAGGGATATAAGGGATATAAGCAGTTCCTGAGGTATCCTGGCCCCAATATGTTAAGGCCTTGTAAATTAATACAAGAATCTTGAACCTGGCCTGCTAGTGTTATGGGCAGCTAGTGCAGAATTTTGCTATCAGCTGGAGTTTTGTGCTGGTGATAGTCTGTCACCACCAACAATTTAACCACAGCATTTTGCACCAGCTGGAGCCTGCATTGCAGTAATTAAGTCAACTATTCCTGCCCAAAAAACTATTGTAGTCAAGTACCAGCTGCAGCTGATGAAAGGCACTCCTAGCCCCTGAGGCTACCAAGAGTACCTCCAAACTGCGAGCCTGTTCTTTCAGAGAAAATGCCACTCTAATAGTTGATCTCCTGGACATGGGAACTAACCAACCCATTGTATGTTTCTCTTTCCAGAGTTGAAGCTGAAACAGAATCCCCCAATGCTACTTTCTGGACATATTCCTCTAGGTAAAAGTGGAACCACTGTAAAACAGTGCCTCAGTACCCATCCAACAGAGTTGTTCCAGAAGGATACCATGGTCTACTGCAGTATTAAAATCTTCAGAAAGATGAAGAAGCAGGGGAAGAGTTGCACACAACTGTCCTGCTCTCAATATAGGCTAATTCAGTCTCAAAAATACATGTGTGGTCCCAGACTGAAACAGGTCCAGGTAATTCTTTTTCTCCATTTGGATGAAGATATGTGAATGTGACATGGACCATAAATAGACGGAGGCTGTAATCCTAGGCACACTTAATTCCATTATCCCCAGTGAACACAGCATGACATACCACACTGAATGATGATCTATCAGGTTGCATCTGCGATTTCCCCATTCCTAGTTCCAAATCTGATTGCTGGGAGGTGCCAGTTCAAGTAAAGAAGATCTCACCCTAAGATTCTTTGCTACATAGAGGATGTGAGACCAGTAAACCAGAGGGTCTCCAGGGCAAATTTCACAGCCTTCATAACATCAAGGCCAAACTATAATGTATTCTATATGAAGATTTCTCTCTCTCTCTGTGTGTGTGTGGTTTTTTCCCCCATAGCAAATGATTATGTATTCAGATAACAAAGACCAGGAGGTGATGGCAGTAGAGTAGATCAACAGTTATTTTTTCAAACTAGTGTTTGGAATCATTTTATACTTTGTTTTTGCAGCTCTGATATGTGAGACATCAGCTCCAATTTTATTTGTTCTTTTTAGTTCTGTGATTTTATTTATCATGAATTTACCTTTCAGTTGTTTGGTGTGATCTGGTATACTGTTTTCACTGTACAATGAATTTGATTGCCATATGAGACTTTTCTATTTTGTAAAAAAAGAGAAATAAACAGATTTTTTTAAATAAAAAACCCACATTCAAATAAAATATGCAACTGAGTTAAAGGTAAAAGGTAAATGACCCCTGGACGGTTAAGTCCAGTCAAAGGTGACTATGGGGTGTGGGGTTCATCTGGCTTCAGGCTGAGGGAGCTGGCGTTTGTCCACAGACAGCTTTCTGCAGCATGACTAAACTACTTCTGGTGTAACGGTGTTCTAGCCAGAGTGCACAGAAACACAATTTACCTTCCCACCACAAAGATACCTATTTATCTACTTGCACTGGTATGCTTTTGAACTGCTAGGTTGGCAGAAGTTGGGACACAGCAACAGGAGTTCACCCTGTCCCAGGGATTCAAACCGCTGACCTTCTGATCAGCAAGCCCAAGAGGCTCAGTGGTTTACACCACAGCGCCACCCATGTCCCTTGCAACTATGTTACTACATGTTGAAAGGTCAATCTGTGTTAGGAGCTTTGAAAAATGTTCTGCTGTTAGAGGGTTGAGATAATGATTCCTATGCTCATGATTTGCAATCCCCCCCACTGAAAGTGTTGTTCATGTCTTGTTAGCTGATTGCAAGACCAATATGCCCCAATTCAGTTCTTTAGTCTACTACATCATGCTATAATTATTAGGGCTGTTCATGGACCCCCAGTTCTGGGGCACTTGCCACCAGTGCTGCTTGCCTGCTTGCCTCCTTGCCATTCTGTTGTCATTCTGGTATTGATGTGGCCACCTATTGGCAGCCACACATACAGCAAAGTGATGACAACCATACAATTTTATGTATATAGAAAGATCTATCTTTACATAGTTATAATAGTATATAGCTATATTTATTTATATAGTTATAAAATTATGCTGCAGAAATATAGTTAACTTTGACTTGCTATACATATTATACATATAATATATGCAATTTAAATGTAAAATTTTACACAGAATTACTCAGCCTTAAAAAAGAAATCCTGGCAATCCACAAGCAGCATAGACACAAGTGGTCTCTCAATGCAAGAAGTGGTCAGAACCACCAAACTCTACATGTTGTTGTTGTTGTTTAGTTGTTTAGTCGTGTCCGACTCTTCGTGACCCCATGGACCAGAGCACGCCAGGCACCTCTGTCCTCCACTACTTCCCACAGTTTGGTCAAACTCATGCTGGTAACCTCGAAAACACTATCCAACCATCTCGTCCTCTGTCGCCCCCTTCTCCTTGTGCCCTCCATCTTTCCCAGCATCAGTGTCTTCTCCAGGGAGTCTTCTCTTCTCATGAGGTGGCCAAAGTACTGGAGCCTCAGCTTCACGATCTGTCCTTCCAGTGAGCACTCAGGGCTGATTTCCTTAAGAATGGATGCGTTTGATCTTCTTGCAGTCCATGGGACTCTCAAGAGTCTTCTCCAGCACCATAATTCAAAAGCATCAATTCTTCGGCGATCAGCCTTCTTTATGGTCCAGCTCTCACTTCCATACATCACTACTGGGAAAACCATGGCTTTAACTATACAGACCTTTGTTGGCAAGGTGACGTCTCTACTTCTCAAGATGCTGTCTAGGCCTGTCATTGCCCTTCTCCCAAGAAGGAGGCGTCTTTTAATTTCGTGGCTGCTGTCACCATCTGCAGTGATCATGGAGCCCAAGAAAGTAAAATCTCTCACTGCCTCCATTTCTTCCCCTTCTATTTGCCAGGAGGTGATGGGACCAGTGGCCATGATCTTCGTTTTTTTGATGTTGAGCTTCAGACCATATTTTGTGCTCTCCTCTTTCACCCTCATTAAAAGGTTCTTTAATTCCTCCTCACTTTCTGCCATCAAGGTTGTGTCATCTGCATATCTGAGGTTGTTGATATTTCTTCCGGCAATCTTAATTCCATCTTGGGATTCATCCAGCCCAGCCTTTCGCATGATGTATTCTGCATATAAATTAAATAAGCAGGGAGACAAAATACAGCCTTGTCGTACTCCTTTCCCAATTTTGAAGCAATCAGTTGTTCCATATCCAGTTCTAACTGTAGCTTCTTGTCCCACATAGAGATTTCTCAGGAGACAGATGAGGTGATCAGGCACTCCCATTTCTTTAAGAACTTGCCATAGTTTGCTGTGGTCGACACAGTCAAAGGCTTTTGCATAGTCAATGAAGCAGAAGTAGATGTCTTTCTGGAACTCTCTAGCTTTCTCCATAATCCAGCGCATGTTTGCAATTTGGTCTCTGGTTCCTCTGCCTCTTCTAAATCCAGCTTGCACTTCTGGGAGTTCTCGATCCACATACTGCTTAAGCCTTCCTTGTAGAATTTTAAGCATAACCTTGCTAGCGTGTGAAATGAGTGCAATTGTGCGGTAGTTGGAGCATTCTTTGGCACTACCCTTCTTTGGGATTGGGATGTAGACTGATCTTCTCCAATCTTCTGGCCACTGCTGAGTTTTCCAAATTTGCTGGCATATTGAGTGTAGCATCATCTTTTAAAATTTTAAATAGTTCAGCTGGAATACCATCACTTCCACTGGCCTTGTTATTTGCAGTGCTTTCTAAGGCCCATTTGACTTCACTCTCCAGGATGTCTGGCTCAAGGTCAGCAACCACACTACCTGGGGTGTACGAGACATCCATATCTTTCTGGTATAATTCCTCTGTGTATTCTTGCCACCTCTTCTTGATGTCTTCTGCTTCTGTTAGGTCCTTACCACTTTTGTCCTTTATTATGGTAATCTTTGTACAAAATGTTCCTTTCATATCTCCAATTTTCTTGAACAGATCTCTGGTTCTTCCCATTCTGTTGTTTTCCTCTATTTGTTTGCATTGCTCGTTTAAGAAGGCCTTCTTGTCTCTCCTTGCTATTCTTTGGAAATCTGCATTCAATTTCCTGTATCTTTCACTATCTCCCTCGCATTTTGCTTGCCTTCTCTCCTCCGCTATTTGTAAGGCCTCGTTGGACAACCACTTTGCTTTCTTGCATTTCCTTTTCATTGGGATGGTTTTCGTTGCTGCCTCCTGTACAATGTTGCGAGCCTCCATCCATAGTTCTTCAGGCACTCTGTCCACCAAATCTAAATCCTTAAACCTGTTTCTCACTTCCACTGTGTATTCATAAGGGATTTGACTTAGATTGTATCTTACCGGCCCAGTGGTTTTTCCTACTTTCTTCAGTTTAAGCTTGAATTTTGCTATAAGAAGCTGATGATCTGAGCCACAGTCAGCTCCAGGTCTTGTTTTTGCTGACTGTATAGAGCTTCTCCATCTTTGGCTGCAGAGAATATAATCAATCTGATTTCGATGCTGCCCATCTGGTGATGTCCACGTGTAGAGTCGTCTCTTGTGTTGTTGGAAAAGCGTGTTTGTGATGACCAGCTTGTTCTCTTGACAGAACTCTATTAGCCTTTGCCCTGCTTCGTTTTGATCTCCAAGGCCAAACTTGCCAGTTGTTCCTTTTATCTCTTGCCTCCCTACTTTAGCATTCCAATCCCCTATAATGAGAAGAACATCCTTCTTTGGTGTCACTTCTATAAGGTGTTGTAAGTCTTCATAGAATTGGTCAATTTCAGTTTCTTCAGCACCAGTAGTTGGTGCATAAACTTGGATTACTGTGATGTTAAAAGGTCTGCCTTGGATTCGTATCGAGATCATTCTATCATTTTTGAGATTGCATCCCAGTACAGCTTTCGCCACTCTTTTGTTGACTATGAGGGCCACTCCATTTCTTTTACGGGTTTCTTGCCCACAGTAGTAGATGTGATGGTCATCCGAACTGAATTCGCCCATTCCCGTCCATTTTAGTTCACTGATGCCCAGGATGTCAATATTTATTCTTGCCATCTCATTTTTGACCACCTCCAACTTACCAAGGTTCATGGTTCTTACATTCCAGGTTCCTATGCAATATTTTTCTTTACAGCATTGGACTTTCCTTTCGCTTCCAGGCATATCCGCAACTGAGCGTCCTTTCGGCTTTGGCCCAGCCGCTTCATCAGCTCTGGATCTACTTGTACTTGCCCTCCGCTCTTCCCCAGTAGCATGTTGGACGCCTTCCGACCTGAGGGGCTCATCTTCCAGCGTCATAACTTTTATATGCCTGTTGTCTTTGTCCATGGAGTTTTCTTGGCAAGGATACTGGAGTGGCTTGCCGGTTCCTCCTCCAGGTGGATCACGTTTGGTCCAAACTCTCCACTATGACCTGTTCATCTTGTGTGCCCTGCTCGGCGTAGTTCATAGCTTCTCTGAGTTCTTCAAGCCCCTTCGCCACGGCAAGGCAGTGATCCATGAAGGGGTACATATAAATCCATTAAAACTCTACATATAAATCCATTAAAAACAAATGCCTCCTTCATCAGATGACCCTCCTGGTCCCTTCCAACTCTACAAGTCTATGATTCTGTGATAAGTACTTTGCATCACACCTGTGAGAATTCCACCAAGATTTTACCTGCATTTTAACAATTTCCAAATGCAATTATACTGTTTTATTATTTGATGGATAACGGTATGGAAAATAGTGAGAGGCTTTGGCACTTTATTTGCTTGTAGCACTGGATAAATGACATTACATAGAGTCAAAGAAGAAGCATAATGCTGCTTTAGAATTACAAGTAGACACCTTTTTTATATATAAAAAAGAATTTCTGTGCACCCATAAATGCTTCACAAGTTACACAGCACTGTGTTTTAAGCAGCAAAGGGATTAAAAACTTTTTGGTATTGTGGTACAAAAAAAGGGGGGGAACCTCAGTAACTAGGTGGTGGGAATTATTTATTATACTGATTTGCAGAATGAAAGTGCCAGTGTTTGTAGCAAACGAACTCATAACTCTGCAGAAGAGCTGGCAATAAAACATCTGGAGTTATGGCCAAGGAGTCTAGATCCTCTTTGAAGATACAGAGATCCATCAAAGAGAAAATAAATGATTTAAGATCATTAGAAGTGCAGGCTGCTTCAGTGTTAATTTTATAAAAATAAAAAAACTCAAGATGCTATAATAAAATGTTGGATTTTTTTTTTAAAGGTTTCAATTTGTAGAACAATAACAGTACCTTTTCTGCTATTGCATCCAGACTCTTGATTTATCACTCCTAAGAGAATCTTGTTTTCACCAATGTATCATGGAGCTGGAAAACATAGATCCACACAGGAGCAAGTAAGCCTTGAAATCTTCTGAAGGTGAAGAAATAAGTGTAGAGGAGACCCATGATTCCCCCCCCCCTGAAATGTGTTCTTTAAAAACAACAGCAACAAATACCTATGCAGACAATACTCTGAGAGTTAGCTCACAAGATGTGCTTTTCTACCCTTGCACTTCCCTCTTCCATTCCTCTTGTGAATGAAAGCTTATGCCATTATAATTGTGTAGTTTCTAAGGCACTACAGTGACATATCACTTTAAACCATCATGGCTTCCTGCAAAGAATTCTGGGAGCTGCAGTTTGTTAAAGAGTTGTTAGGAGCCCCCATTCTGCTTTGCACAGCTACAAATCTCATAATTTTGATTAAAACATAGAAAAGCTCAATACAACTCCCAAAATACCAGAAAGTGTAGCATAATAACATAATGACCGTAATATTGCCTTGCGTCTTATATACCCAGCCAATACAGTTAATGTATTCTGCAAATGGTGTCCTCCAGAGACACCATCTCATTGGGAGATCCATTCAGTGCAATGTAGGAATTGGACTCTTAGTGTAGTGGCATCTATGCTTTGGAATTCCCTGCCCACAAATTCTAGAAAAGTACCATCTCTGTTTTCTTTTTGACACCTACAAAAGACCTTCCTCTTCCATCAAGTCTGTTAAGTTGTGGTCTTTCTCAGTCTGCATCTGTATTGCAATTGTTTTTCAGAGGTTTTAAAGATATTTAGATGTGGTTTCATTGTGTTATCACTTGTTTGTTGCCGCCCTGGGTTCCTTTGGCAGGGAAGATGGAATATATAATAAATAAATAATAAGAGTCTGGCTGAATAAGACCAAAGGCCTGTCTACAAGCACTGCATTTTCTTACTACGCTGGTCAACCACATGTCCATGGGAATCCCACAAGCGGGGCATGAAGAGTGCAATAGCCCTCTCTTGCATGTTACTACCAGCAGCTAATACTCTGAGATATTCTGTTTCTGATGAAGGAAGCAATATAGTTGCCATGATTAGCAGTCACTGATGACTCTGGATTCCATGAATTTGTCTAATCTCCTTTGAAAGCCACCAGGGATTTTTGGACATTGTGCTCTCTTGCACCCTCTCTCTGCTATATGTATCTGTAATTTGATTTCCCTATTGGTTTTATGGTTTTAATATTGTAAACAGCTCAGTGATTTTCACAAGAAGGTTGGTATACAAATGAACTGAAGTGTGTGTGTGTGTGTGGTTTATTGAGGGATTCCCCATAAGTAAAAAAAAAAAAGTACATTCAATGGCTGTTCTTAAATCACAGAATCCTTCATACAAGTCAATTGCAGTCAATTAGGAACCTTTTTGTTGTAGATAATGTGGGGCGGGGGGGGGGGAGAGAGAGAGAGCTGGAGGGGGGGGCATTGCTATATTTTAACCAGGTTTCAAGACAATTACTGGAGAGAGAGAGAGAGAAACAGAGAGAGAGATAGGCACTATCATTGGGTTCATGAAGACACAGAAGAGAAGTGGGGAGGGGGAAATGTGGAGAAAGTGGATCAGTTCTTTAAGTGAGCTTTAAGTTGTCACCCATGCCCTGGAGCTGGCATACAATAGTTTCTTTCCATCCAACTGATTCCAATGGGGCGGGGGGGAGGAGAGTGGGGACATTTGCCTAACATCTTCTGCCCTTCTGTCAAGAACTCAGCAGGGCATTGGATAAGGCAGTATATCTGCCTTCAGTTTCCCCTCCTGCCAACACCCCTTTTGGGCTGCTCTGCTGGTGTTTTAATATGCTATTTTGTTTCCACGTTAAACAAAATAATTGAAAGTGGAGTTTAGTTTGTACCTTTTCATCAGAGATTCCTGCAGCTTCTGCACAAATATTCATGTTCAGTTCCCCAAGACTGCCGAACCAACCTAGCTGCCCTGTGGATAAAAGAGCTTATCTTCAAAATGCAGAGGGAAATATTCCTCAAGCGAGCAAAGCTTTTGTAAGTGAACTCTACCTCTTGCAATTACATCTGAACTTTCAAATCTAGAGACCACACTTGGCATCCCCTTGACCTTCCGATTTCCTTGGTTTTCTTTAGTATTACAGAGGCAGAATGCAGAGAGAAGCTGTAGGTGGGTGGAGAACCAGCAGTCTCTTCTACTTGGGTTTAAATTTTGGCTTTCTTTATCTCTCATTTATTATCCACATGAAAAATGGGATTCAGTTAGATAACCCTTGTGCTCATGAAAAAAGTTTTTGATGCAGTGGACATCTCCACTAATGGAAGAGGAGGAGAGACAAAGTTTGCAGGTTTGCCTTTTCCTCAGCAGCCCTCATGCCACCCCAAATCTCTGAATCCATGATTGGGGTGTTGGGGACTGTGTGGACATTGTTAGGTTGTTGCTGAAGGGCAGGAAGGTGCAACTTCCAATATTTTGCTCATGTGCCTTGAATTTTCTGACCCTTTCATGCTCCTTTTAATACTCTAAAAAATGTAACTTTGGCACAGCACAGTGTGGGTGTTGTGTGGGTGTAATGAAAGCAACAAACAACACTTCATCCAAGTTTGCTCTGGATCCTGGCAGGATCCAGTTAAAACCATATATTTATTACAGTGCAGCATCTTTTTTTCTTTTTAATCAGAGGAACTGATGCAGCCGAAATGAAGAGTCAGGCAACACAGTGGCTACGTTGCAGAGAGCTCCTATTTGTTGGCCCCAGACTTTTTGTTCCATTTGACCTTGACAAAAGCCAAATCAATCATACCTTTCTCTTCTTTGGATGTGTGAATGTTCTCTGCTAAGGAATTGGTGAATTGGTTTATTTCAAGAACCTGTGCAAGGTTGTAAACAGTATGCTGAAATGGTACTTGTGAGACTCTCCAGGTTGTTTATCTTAGCTGTATCAGAAGCTGCCTTTGTCAGGGTCCCTTGTGATGAATTCTCTGGAGGTTTTGCTTTGTTTCCTTGAATGTAACTAAGACCTGTGATTTCAGTTTCTAGGTAACCAAGAAATATAATAAATAACTTTCCAAGTATCTCTACATGTTATTGTTTTTATTTGAGGCAGGAAATGTGGGTAATTTTGCCATGCACCCACAAATTGCCACACGAGGGAGTAAATTTCTACAGCAAAGGTAATTAGGATATTTCCCCCCCCCCCCCAATCCTTTGCTCAAGGAAGGCTACAGTGAAAAGTATGGGTTGAATGAAGAAATGAGCTAATGTAGAAGGATACTTGTAATATTTGTGTTAGTTTTGTTTGTTTGTTGTCTTACATTCATATCCCATCTTTACTCTATCCTGGAACTCAGGTGGCCATCTCAGGAGGCCATCCAGGGGAGAGGAACCTCAGGCCCACCTAGGGGTTCAATGTGACCCTCTCTGTTGGGCCCTTGGAACTCCCACTAGGTCACACTTCCCCTTCAGCCTTACTCTGCATCCTCTTTGAGTGTTTTTGCTGGGCTGGAATGTGGCCTTAAACTCTAATCATGTACATTACCCAACCAAGAGTTTACTATCATCTATACAGATGTCCCACCTTGCTGGGATCAATTGTTCATTTTTCTTTCATTCTTCACTTTTCAAACTGCATCAAGTTGTACATAATAAACAGTACATGCCTAGGCATGCCTACTCAGAAGTAATCTCATTGAGCTCAATGGGGCTGTAGAATTGGAGCATTGTTTTCAATTCACTGACTCAAGAGAGGGTGATGGTCACTGGCTTCAATGACATTAAAAGAGGATTAGACAAAAACATGGATAACACATCTATCAATATCTATTTGTCAGTGGTGATATGGAAGCTCCGTGTTCAGTGGTAGTATGCCAATAAATACTTGCAGTTGGATTCTGGCCTTACTGGAAGGGCTTCCTGGGGGCTACGGGGGCCTTGGGGACCTCAAACAGAATGCTTCTGATGATTGGTCTTTGGTTTCATCCAGCAGGGAACTTCTTATGTGTGGTTTTTTTCCATTCACCATCTCCTTAGAAAGGTACTATAGGTAGGGATAGATGGATCAGCCTGTTTCCATTTTGTGTCAGTTTTCCATGTGTTCAGTAATATCTCCCACCCCACCCCACCCAGCTTTCTGTAGAGGGGGGAAAACTGCATGGAAAATTCAGTTTTACATTGATATCCAACTTTAGTCCACTAATTTTGATAAGTTACAATGACAATGACTTAATCAGATATTATCCTCATGTTTGCATTTTTGTACCTACTTTCCTCTAAAAAAATACATATTTTGTTTGCAATTTGTTTCTAAAATGAACATTTTTTGGACATTTCTCCTTGTAAAAACACATTCCGTATACTTTCATTTGAACTGAAACGGCACTGCAACATGTGCATTCCTGTTGAGAGCTATGTCCAGAACTACTAATTACTACAACTTTGCTTTAGAATGCAGATTGAACAAGATGTTCTTTTGTCCTTAACCATGGGTCCTCAGCACCAAACTTTCAGCTTCCCATTTTGAGTTCATTTTCTGTGTCCCTGCTTTATGTCTGCTCAGTTTTTGAGTAGATATCTCAGATTTATAGCTCATGTTGGACTTCACAGATGCTTTGTAAGAACATTCTACAGATGAGAGGGCACTTTGTGGTACTTGATGCAATTGTCTTAATGCCATTCTCCACAAGGAGGCATAAACTGGGAAGCATAAGCTGTCATATGTAGAATCACAGCATCCAGGTGAAAAATCTGACTCCATTCAACTGCGCAGAGGCTTAGTTGGCCTTTAATTAATTTGATTATTTCTAACAAATTTTCCAATACCAAAAATTGGAGCTAGTGTTTGACTTAGAATTAACTCTGTCTTTAATGAATAAGGCAGAAGCAAGATGTGATTGCAGCTAATATAACTAACTGTGAATTAAACAGAATTCTGGTGCAATTATTAAAAGGTTCAAGAGTTCATAAATGAAATGAATGCTGAAAATGGATTCCACCCCCACCCTTCCTGGTGTGAGGAGAATATTCCTTTCAGCTCTAATAAAGTGCTATGAGAAAATAGGCCTGAATATAGTTCCTTTATGAGAGATAACCTTTTATGACTATCTCAAGATATATACATAATGTATGTCTATTTATTTGGCCGATGCCTTAGAGAAATTGTGTCAGCAGAACACCATAAAATAATACCACAGACTTTGCCAACATGGCAAATAAGTTTTGGACTAAAATTCCCGTCAACAGTGGGTGAAACTCATAGGTTGTCCAAAACATCTGGAGAGCACCAGGTTGGCGAGTGCTGGTATATGATCTCCTTCTTATTCTATACATATTTCCAGTGTCTACTCAAAATAAAATCAACTGAGTCCAGTGAACCTTACTCTGAAATAAGTATGTATAAGATTGTGCTATTATGATCATTTACCTGTTGATTGAAACAGCAGGTCACTAATGCATCAGGAAAGTCTGAGCAGCTAATTCCATCTGGATTTAGACATGCTGTCACTCAATCATAGGTCCCTTCCTTCCATTCTACCTGCTGGTATCCCAATGTTGTTGTTCTGTCTGCTTCATCACATTGTACATTATTTGCGCACAGCTTTTATATAAAGTATTTTTAAAATATGTAAAATAAGAATATTGTTATATAATATTATGTTATATAACATAAAAATGCACACTTTTCAGTGATGTGCAATTGTTTTGTAGGCATCTTTTATGCAAAATACATGTTTTTGTTCACTGAAAATTCACTGCAAAATCTGGAGAAGTGTGTAATCTTAGAAGGAGCTGCATTCTGATTCCGAGGCAAACTCATGAGCGTCAGGTACAATTTTTCAATCAAATCCTCTTCCCCCCTTATCCCAAATTAGAGCCACTTTTAAAACTAGTTCAAGAAATTTGGTACTTCAAAAACAGGAAAAAATGTGGATGAAAAGATTCTATTAAGCACTCCTACTTTTATGCTACCAAATATGTTTCAGTGAATGCCTGTTGCTTGCCATATATGTATTTTGGGTGCTTCTTGAGGCATCTAAAGAGGCCCTTAACACAATCCTGTTTGTATCACTGCAGTGGAAACTAATCCATAACACTCATTCAATCACTCATCTATCTTTCTTTTTTGCCCTTAAAATGTTGGTTTGTTGGCTGGATGATGAGCACATCCTTCATCTCTTTAGCAACTATTTTTTTAAAAAATAAAAAAAAAATGGTGGTGGGCACATCACTGCTTGACATATACAGATGTGCAGATTAAAGGCTTGTTAAAAACAGCCCTTGAGATGACACAACATTTCGGCTTTGAAAGAGGCATTGTGTTAACTTATAGTGGTGATGATGTGCATTTCATGCTAAATTGCCGAGAAGGTAATAACATACTATAAGGCATCGTAATGATTCTATTGAAGCACCATCACATCCTTCAAAGCCTTTGTGCTTTTGATGAAGGCTTCTTTCCCCCTCTGTTATTTTACATGAGCCCATTCTTTAAAGAAGGAGAAATAGTTAGTTCAGACAATGGGAGATTCAAAATCACTAGAATACTTTGAATTCAATGGGAAGAGGAAGTTTGATGCTCTTACTGCATATCATGCTCAGTTTGCTGTAATTGGTTGCTACTTCAGACAACTAGAAAAAAAATAGTATGGCTGCTATAAAATAGGCTAATTCTGGCCTGATTCCAAACCCAGTTTAAACCCACTAAACTTCAAATATATTATTTGGAGTTTGACTTCCTCCTACAAGAAGCAGCAATGATTACCAACTTGAAAAGCTTTAAAGTAGTATTAGACAAATCCACAAAGATAAAGCTATGAATATCTACAAGCCATAGTGTTCATCTTCTACCTCAAATTAGTTCCAATTGTCGGGAATAGCATAAAACAAGGGGAAAGTACTATTGCAATTAGGTTCTGGTTTTAGGCTTCTTATAGTTATTTGGTTGGCCACTGTGAGAAAAGATTGCTGGACTAGATAGGTCTTTGGCCAGCAAGAATTTTGGTTTTTTGGGGTTTTTTTATTAAGAATTTTCTTGATTTACAAAAGTGTGTGCAATGTCTCTCGTATTTTTCCCCCATGTAAAATTTTTACAAATCAGTTTCATTTGTTGAGACATTAGGAAGGAAAGGGGGAAAGGGGGGAGAGATGGGGGGGGGTGGGGTCGGGTGGCAATGTTTCTATTTTACTTACTATATGTAGGGTTTTGTGTCAGCATTGCTTGTGCAGGTTCTCTGCTGTTCACTTGTGTTCCTTTGGTGGTGAGAGAGGTTGGGGTTAGCCTAGGGTGTGGTTATTCATTTGTGGTTGGCTGTGGTGGTCTTTGTTTTCATGTGTGAGTGGGGTGGGTGGGTGTTTTGTATCAGGTTAGCCATATTGATTTGTATACTGTTGGTGGATTTTTGTCATTGTCTTGTTGGGCTGTGTATGTGATAAAGGGGAGCTGGGCTGTTTCCCATACTATTTGGTATCATTAGTCCATGCTTACTCCTGACAGGTCTCTCCAGTGTCTGGCTATGGTGCTTCTGGCTGCTGAAAGTAGCAAGAATTTTGTTGCGTTATTTTCTTAACACAGTTATTCCTACTTTTAAAAATGTTGAAAGAAAGAAAGAAAGAAAGAAAGAAAGAAAGAAAGAAAGAAAGAAAGAAAGAATACAATGGCTCCATCCCTGTTTTGTTATTAAGATGCGTGAAATTTGGTTGTGGTTCCCAAAAATGGTAAGAAAAAACACTCTGCTTTATTACTGATATATGCTACCTTACTTTGTTATATTACTGATTTATTACGCTGAGCCCTTCTTAGAATTGGGGTGAATGTAGGTAACTCAGATCTATTCATCACCCTCCAGCCAAACATTGACAAATTGTGAGTATTTACAGATGGGGCCAAGAAGGAGGAGGTACATGGTTTGAGTAGGAAAGTGAGGAGGCCAAGGTTCCAGTGATAACTACCAGCATTTAATTGTCCCAGCTTGCAATTTATGGGGTCTTTTCTACCCCACCTTTTGCCCTCCTAGTGATGAGCTTTTGGCTAGTATAAAATCAACCAAGTAATAAGAAGCAAAATAATTGACAAGATAATCAGAAATTTGGTTTTGACGGTATCCTGGGAAAAATTAAAAATAGTTCTCCAAGGCAACAGCACAGTGCATTCAAGCCAACGATTGCTTGACCATACATAGGAGCATAAGAATAGCCTGTGGGACCCGGCCAATGGCCCATCTAGTCCTGCTCTCACAATGGCCAGCCAAATCCTGATGGGAAGACCACAACCAGGACCCAAGCACAAGAACATTCTCACCTCCTGCAGTTGCCAGCAACTGGTATTCAGGAGTTTAGTACCTTCGACCATGGATGCAAAATATCCCCTATCTTGCATGAATTTTTCTAAACCTCTTTTAAAGTCATCCAAGTTGGTGGCCTTCACTGCTTTCTGTAGGAACATGTTTCACTGTGCTGTGTAGTTTTTATCTGTCTTGGTCTTCCAGGATTCCACTTCATTGGCCTATGTTGCATTATGAGGTTACCTGACTCATAGGAAATGCATAGAACCTGACAAAATAGGATTTTAAAAAATGATATTCTTTTAATTTAAAAAAAATCCCATTTTGTCAGGTTCTATGGATGACTGTCCTCATTTAAAAAAAATACCACTTGTCCATCTGATCAAAGCTCATTTCCATGAGCTGCCCATTATAAAATCCAAAAAAGACATTAAGCATGTGTATACGCATGCAGTATCTATTTACCTCTTTAGTTATCATCCTACCTTTGTAGAAAACCCACCAATTTTGTAGCATTATGCAGTAATTTTCCTTTCTGCTTTATGAGAGAGAGAAATGCTCAGAGTAGTAGACAAATGTTTCTGGCAGATCTAGCTTTGATTTGGTCTATATTTGGCCTGATTTGGCTTGATCCAGATTCTAGGGGTGGGGTGATTTGTGAGTTGCTTTACTCACAAATGTGACAGAAAGCAACTTTCAACACAGTCTAAACCATTAAAACAAACAAACCAATAAAAACTTTTTTAAAAAATAAATCCTCATCCATACAAGTAAAAGACATGCCTTACAGAAAGTGATCCACTAAAAGAGGTCACAAGTACTTGTAACCATTCAAATGAAGGTCAAAAAGCCCAGGTACCTCCTAAAAATAAATAAAGATGGCTGCAGGCAAGCCTCCCTGCGGAGAGCATAAGTATGGAGCCACCACTGAAATGGCCCCTTCTCATGTTGCAACCCTCTGGATTTTTCATGGAACACAGGGGAAAGGGCCTCAAAGTGTGAATTTGGCCCTCAGATTGAATTTGCTCAAATTCTTTAAGCCTTTAGAGTGTCAGTGTGGTCTACTTTACAGGAAAAAGGTAAACAGCATTTCCATGCATTCTGGTTTCCATCATGGTGTCCCATTGCACCAGAAGCAGTTTAGCCATGCTGGCCACATGACCCAGAAAACTGTCTGCAGATAAACACTGGCTCCCTTGGCCTTAAAGTGGAGATGAGTGCCACACCCCATAATCAAATTCGACTGGTCTTAACCGTCCAGGAGTCATTTACCTTTTACCTTTACTTTACAGAGGATGATCCTATGTTCAGAAAAGGGAGAGCTGAAGTAGTCTTGAAGTTGCCCATCAAAGCAGTTTAGCAGCTGGACAAAATACCGAGGCCACCTGGTCACAGACTTCCCAACAATGGTGAGATGTGGTGTGTGTGTCTGTAGCAACTATTCATATAAATTAGAAAATAAAATTGCATACATATCTTCATCCTTTTTGTCATGTATCTTAGTAATTTCCTTTTTGGGAGGGCATGGGTATGCATAACTAGCCACCCAACTTACCTTAGTCCTGTTAACCATGGATAAAATAAACTATTCATACACACACACATACACACCACTTACGTTGATGTTTGCTCTTCTGTCCTTGGCTTAAGAAGAATGGTATTGAATTCTTGGATTTATTTAAGCAATTAAACGGGATTCATTTGTCCACATTTCTATCTTTGACAAACTGATCACGAGAGCTCTACCTGACTTTAACCTAAGTTTGTTCAACTTTGATAGGAAACCAAATTTCCAGGAAGCAACCCAATGCCCAAATTCCTAATTTCCGATTGAAAGAAAGCTTTATGGTCACTTAAATCTGTGTTAAAGAAACCTCTGCATGATGTCATGGTCAATATGGAGGGGAAGTTTACTAAAATTAGCTAATACCCTTGGTGCATGCATCGGCGATTGCTGTTCCACCGAAAAAGGAATTCAAATACAATGCAAGAAAAACATGTCCCTAGGAGATAAAATAAATCCAATCGACTCGTGAAGCCCTTGCTAAGACAGGGCTCTCATCCAGCATTTTTCAATGATAGCCTAACCTCAGAAGAGCTGGCCCCTCCCCATCTTATTCTGTTAGACCTTTTGCTCAAAATACGATGGAGAGTGATGGTAGATAATAGACAGTGCTAAGTAATGAATATTAGAGGAAGGAAAGAGAAATTAAGAGCTGAAGACACAGGAGAAAGGATGTGTTTGGAAATGGGATGGGGAATCAATGAGGTGGAAAGTTATAAGGATGAAGTTTCAGATGTTGAGATACTGGCCTCAGACTTTTCACACCTGAAGCAGAAATTCTCTCTCACATACACACATACACAGGCACACAGAGATTCCCACTCTTGAACGGAGCTCCTTTGGTTTTAACAGCAAGTCAAGTTGCTGAGTGTTAGAGGGGGAAAAGGGCTGCTCTTGCATTTTTCCATTTAAGGTTTTGGTAGAAAAAGAAATTCAAAGGCTCAGGAGATTTTTGAAGACCTGGGAAAATTGTTTTGTAATAAGGTGAGGAAGGTTTTATACAAACTTAAGCTGTGGCGCCAACTTGGGCCCGAGGCTGTGGCTGCTGAGTGTGTGTGTGCTCCAGGGCCTGAGCATCCTCCACGGGTCCTCTGTTGAGGCCCACCGTGGCTGCAGATGCACCCCAGAAGCATGTCTGTGGCCACGGCAGGACCCAACAGGAGCCCCACAGTGGAGGCGCAGACCACGGCCCAGTTGCTGCCATAGCACCATAGTGCCAGTGGTAAGGTGGTGGGATGTGGTGGTAGGCTGCAGTGGTGGCAGCGGGGGACAAAGGACGGGGCATCCTGAGCAAATATTTTGTGGGTGCCTGGGCCCCCGGACTCCCTGGATCTGGCACCAGTAGTGATGATGGTGATGATGGTTATTTATACCCCGCCCATCTGGCTGGGTTGCCCCGGCCACTCTGGGTGGCTTCCAACACTTATAAACACATAAGAAAGCATCAAACATTAATAACAGCAACCTGATCCAATACTAAAAAGTCACAATAACTTTATTTTTTTAATTTTAATTTTTCATTTTCTCATTTTACATGTGTTTTGACAAAGAAATATCAATCTTAACATAATTAATCCAAATTTTATTCGACTTCCCTCCCCTCCTTTCTGCGATTACTTATTTTACATCTTTTTGTTACTGCATATCCAAGTTATACCTAGTTATTAACTCCCCATTATATTCCCTTTTAGTTCCCTTTTAATTATCTCTTACTATATCAGTTTATATGAACCCTGCTTACATTTTAAGTTCTTTACAGTGTGTCTTCAAATAATCAATAAATTTTCTATTCTTTACATATCTCTCCTCCAATTATTCCTAAGAGAAAAGCTTCTGGCTTTTTGTTTTTAAAACACACACACACAGAAGTTAACCTTAGCATCCCCCCCCCCAATTCATTATATATCATTTCCCAGAAAGCTTTAACCACCTTACATGACCAATACATATGAAAAATGTTACCTTCTTTCTCTTTGTATTTCCAACAGGTATCTGATTTCAACTTAAACATTTTTGTTTGCCATTCTAACAGCATTTTAGACATTTTAGACATTATTTTTTTGTTATTCTCTAGCAGGTCTTTCCCAAATTGTGAGATTTGGTTAGCAAAAATATAAGTTACAATAACTTTAAAATAAACATATAAACAAAAAAAGCAATATTCAATAATCTATTAGAATATAATAGTAAACAGTAAAATTAAGTATCAGCAAATAATAAACAGTTTACACTTATCAGTTACAATAAAGAATTACTAAACTATAATCAATAAAAATTATGGCAAGACACAGTGCATAAAATACCACAAAACATACAAAACCATGTAAAAATGTAAAAGGATTGAACTGAGGAACAAAGACACACAACTTATAAAATTAATTTTTAAGAAATATCCCTAAACTCCTCTTCTCTCTTCCCAGCTGCTTCTGCTGTTCTTAAAGTCATGGTCTGGGAAAGGGCTGGAGGGTGGGGCAAGGCAGGTGGAAAAGGCATTGGCTGATTGCCATCAGAACGTCTCTCTCCCTAATAGTACTGCGACAGAATCACTATAGTTCCCATTTCTTTTCTCTCTCCTCCCCCCGCCCCGTGACTTGTTTATCTCTTTTCAATTATGGTCCTCATCGTGTACATTCACCACCAAAGTAGAGTATAATGTTGTTGACCTTTCCAGGCCTTCAAGTTAATGTTCCCAATAATGGGCTGGTTGATATAATCAAGTTCTTTATAAGCTAATATGAGCTTTATTCGCTTTTGTTTATTATGTGGGAAACTTACTTAACAATTTTCTTCATAAGTATTGTAATTAAAGAAGATGTGACACTTGTCAATGATGGCATAACTCATTCAGGAGAGGGCACCAAGTGTGCACATCTGTATATTTGCATGAGAAAAATATCTAAAAATAATTTCACAAAAGAGAAAAGGTTATTCAGTGTACATAACCCATGCCAGCTCCAATTATATGTTTCGGCTTTGACTATTTAGATCTTGATTGGAGCAACATAGATGTGATGAGCTAATTGCAGAGCAGACAGTGCCCTGCTCTGAACTTATGGACAGTAGCGTAAATTAGGAACAAACGCTGATGAATTTCAATGGGTGAGAGACAATTCTTGGATGGCGCAGCATAATTTTGTACCACTTATCAAATTTCTTCTGAAATATATCGATCAGAATTCATACCAAATTTGGAAAGTGAGCATTATTCCTGGAACTTGGTCAGTGTCACCCTTAATGTATGTTCTCACCTTTTGCAAACACAAAGGTATTGTAAGAGTCCAGGGCCATCACCTTCACATACAGCTGGCTTTTCACTTCTTATTTAGTAGTCCCTGGTCTAGCAGATCACCATTACAGGTCTTGCTTGGGAAGTTCACTCACTTTCTTTGGCTGCGGGCTGGCATTCCCCTGTGTGCCCGGATCTGACGTGCAAAGTCCCAGGCAGCAAATGAAGCCTCTGAGCCAAGCTTGCTGCCTGGCTAATTGGTCCTGCCTACTCACCTAATCAGTGAATTGCAAGTGGGCATGGACCACCATGGATTGGGCTTAGTCTGCCCCTCCAGTTTATTGAATAGGCATGTAGTTTGCTCTGCAGTCACTTTTCATTGGATCTCCCACCCGCTTTTATAGAATCATAGAATGGTAGAGTTTTAAGGGACCCCAAAAGTCATCTAGTTCAACACCTGCAATGCAGGAATCTCAGCTAAAGCATCCATGACAAGTCTGATTCAAAGTCTCCAAGGAAGGAGAGTCCACAACCTTATAAGGAAGACTGCTCCACTGTTGAACAGATCTTAGAAAGTTTTTTTCCGTATGTTTAGTCGAAATCTCCTTTCTTGAAGAACCCAGTTCCTTCAAGCGCTCCTTGTAAGCGTTGGTCTCCAGACCCTTGATCATCTTGGTTGCCCACGTTCTATCCATATGTCATCTTTTTCATGGGTAGACTCGTCATAGTTAAAAGTAGAAGGCAGCAAAAGTGTGCCCTCTTTTTTGCTCTTCAAAATATGGCAATCTCCTTCTTAAATTGTGGTGCCCAGAATTGGACATAGTATTCTAGGTATGGTCTGACCAAGGCGGAATAGAGTGGTACTATTACTTTTACATGCTGCTGTTTCATGGTTATTTCATGGTTATGGCATGGTTATGGCATGGCCAGGTTGGAATTTTCTCAGTTGGCAAATTGACATTCGTCTTCTGCTTTTTGCCATCCTTGTGGCAATTGTCACAACTTTGGTGGTTTAGCCATTGGCTAAATATAGTCTTGGTCACATGGGGAGGTTGACGTCTCTGCATGGTTCCTCCAAAATGGGGTATTCCATTAAAGGGATCTAGGGGAGATACTTCTGTCCAGAAGCCCAAGTGAGAATGAGAGGCCACAGCACTCCCCAGATGCAGTCTAGTAGGGGAGTTACCCTTTGATATAGGTCTGGGACTCCCTCATTTCCAGTTAACCCCAAAACTCAAGTTCTTTCAGCTGGCAGGCTGGAAGGGTGGTGGGGTCTACCCAATGCCTATGCCAAGCCTACAATCAATAAAGTTGTGGTCTGATTTCACCCAAATAGTGTTTGTCACGTCTCTTATTCTTGGTATTGGGGAGGACCAAAGAGTTGGGGGGATGCCTTGCCATGCAAGAACAGTGCTTTTTCTTCTTCAGGGGGGTACTCAAGGGTACGCAGTACTGGCATCTCCCCCTCTTTTTTGCACTTACTGTAACAACTTCATAGTGCATACTGGCATCTACTTTTCTAGGGGGGAAAGCACTGCACAAGAGTGTCAGAGTATTGTGGGGAAGGTCAAGGTTTTCAGCAAAAATTTAAGGCCTGTTTTCAAATTTATTGATTAATATAGATCTGCACATTTAAAATCATGCATAAAGAAAAAGTGACTTGCCAGAAGTGTAAACAATTCTGGGGGAAAATATGCTAATGGTCTGAAACTATGGTGATGCCCTTCCTTGACTGAAACAATTGTTAAATGCAGAATGTTGAAAACTTGGAGCATCATCTCAATTCAATGAGAATGTCGCCAGATTTTGTACCTCAGTTCCTTCTATAAACCTGCTAACAAATTCCCTGGTTCTTCTGGATCACACACCTACATTCTTATCACTGCATTTATGTCTCTACACATGTCAACTAGCATGGTATTTGAACCCTGTGGTGCTTTGATCCTAATGTGTCACACATTTGATTATTGAGCACAAAAGGTTGGGAGTGAAGGTTTTATCGGATTCTAGCTCTTACATGTTCAGTAATGTTGGCCTTGAAATGTAGCAAGAGAAGAGGTAGGGAACCCTTTTAGGTAGAGAGCCACGTTGCCTCCTGGGAAACCTTCCAGAGGCCAATGCCAGTTTTAGGCAGGGTAAGAGACAAAAGCAGGTAAAGCAACAAATTCAAGTTTTACCATTGTACAGTAGGCTAGTTGCTATACACTCACACTCAACCCTCTCTTATCTTCTATCTAGGAAAATGTATCAGAGTTCTGAGGAAACATTATTGCAAAGCAAAAGCATTCAATGTGGCTTGGAAGCAGGGCCAGTTAGGGGTGTGGCTGGACTAGGTGGGCCAGGGAGGGTCCTGGTGGTCAGCTAAAGGGGCAGAAGACCCCAGACCCCAGGTGTAATAGCTAAGAGTGATATTTATGAGCTGAAAAGTGATAATGTCCAATGCTCACTGGATAGATGGGTGGATATTCAATCATCCTCCACTGCCAAATCCAAAATCTGGACCCAGTCATATTTCCCAAGTGCTTACTTAGGAGCCCCCATGGCCTGATTGCTGCTTTCAGTGCCTGGGACACCCCTGATGCAACTTTTAAGCCATCAGGAAGGGAGAGGGTGTGTTATTTAAATACCAAGCTGGATAAATAGTTTTATGGGAAATGCCACTTATTTCATAAGGCAGCCAGGTATTACAAAAGGAACAATCTTGTATTTTGAGTCAGTTTAATGTAGGCTTAGTAAAAGCATTACAATCACCTTTCCCTGCCAATCACACCACTGGCAAGCTATCACACAAAGGGTACAGGAAGATGTTAATAGTGCTTGAACCAAACTCTGACATTTCCTTACCCACTAAAACTCCCATTCAGGCCAAGGAGAAATCTGCAAATAAAGAGATCCCAGAGCTCAAAGGTGATTAAGTATTTGGTATAATTGTGGCACTATGTCAAACCCCTCATGAAAACCAATACCAGATGAATAACACTGAAGGTGTTCTTTGTCTAAATGGAATCAATAACAGGATGGAGCATGGAAATAAACTTTGTGACTAGCAGAGTAGGAGCAGCATAATCCATTTTGCTCTGCTGGTTCTAGATTTTAAATATCCTCCACAATTATTTAGGTTTTCTCATATGTTCTCTAAAATAAATGTTGTTGGTGCTGGTACAGTGGTACCTCGCAAGACGAATGCCTCGCAAGACGAAAAACGCAAGACGAAAGGGTTTTTGGTTTTTTGAGTTGCTTCGCAAGACAAATTTCCCTATGGGCTTGCTTCGCAAGACAAAAACGTCTTGCAAGTTTGTTTCCTTTTTCTTAAAACCGTTAATACAGTTGTGACTTGACTTCGAGGAGCAACTCATAGCACGCGGTGTGGTAGCCTTTTTTGAGGTTTTTGAAGACTTTGGTGATTTTTGAAGCTTTTCCAAAACTTTTCCGAAACCGTGCTTCGCAAGACGAAAAATTTGCAAGACGAAAAAACTCGCGGAACGAATTAATTTCGTCTTGCGAGGCACCACTGTATGCTTGGGGGCAGGAGAGGGAATCTACCTTATATCTTATACATTGCTAAGTGGCATTTAGCTGCTAGACCAGCATTTCCTAAAATAGTGTGGCAAGGCATTACCTCCTACCGCTTGGTCCTCCGCAAGAATAAGAGGCACGACAGCCATTATTTGGGTGAAATCAGACCACAACTTTAGTGACTGTAGATGTAAGAGGTGTGGCATAGGTGTTGTGTAGACTCAAATCAAGCACTTAGCACTCCCCAAGCGCAATCAAGTTGGGGAGTTACTCCTTGATGTAGGTCAGGAACTCCCTCATTTCTAGTTGACCCCAAAATGTAAGTTCTTCTGGCAGGCAGGCCAGCTGAAAGCATCTCCCCTGGATCCCTCTAATGGGATGCCCCATTTTGGAGGTGTCAGGCACAGACTACAACCTCCCCTCTAACCAAGATTATGCCTATACAATGCCTAAACCACCACTCAAGCTCACCACCAAACCACTCATATCTGAAGCCAAAACCTTAAGCATCCCACCAGATCAGACAACCAAATATCATTACCCATGTCAGTCAGATGCACTCCATCACGTCTGAATATGGCCCCATTTTTCAAGGTAATATTAGGGTGCCGAATTGCCATACCACCCAGGAACTGCACCTTGCGCTTTATTCTACGATTTAAACTCTTCCTGGCTCGATTCATGACAGATCCCTGGAGGATGCAACCCCCCTGGCCAAACCAAAACTGCCTCTCCAGTAGATAAGACCAGCAAAGGATGATCTGTGGGTAGTGAGCATGTAAGGTCTCCAAGTGCTTAGCAATGACCCTGGTGAGGTCAATGGCTCTCCATTCACCCAGCTCATTCTCACCCACCTGGAAGACAATGAAATCAGGTGGACCCAACAAGGAGATTTGATTTGTCAGAAGTGGCAGCACGTGATGCCATCTCATTCCCCTCTGAGTGATCCAGGATATCTGTATGTAGGAAGGAAAACCCAGGTTCTCTTCCCAGATGGATTCTGTTGCACGAGCGTGGGCCCAATGCACAATACTGTGCCCGCAAATCCAGACCTTCTTAGGTGATAATCCTGCAAACCAAAGAACAAGATAATGTGAGATCAGGTGCACTGGGACACATAACTCTTGTATGACTCAGAGCACCATCCCCTGAGGAATTTAATTCTAGCCACTGGAAGGCCAAATCTGGGGAAGGGTGCGGGCTGCAAATGGTGGTAGCTTTTTTCAAAACCCTGGAGCCCCTGGAAAACTGATATTTGGCCAGGTAAGGCCATGGATGAGCAATGGTCTTGGGCCAGGTGGCCTTCTCCGGAGGAACCTGGAGGTGTCACAGAGGGGGGAGGGGCCCTCCTGAGAGGACACTGCCATGTTTAGCATGGCACCTCTGCCCAGCCAATCAATCTTTGAGCAGCAAATCGTAATGGTACCTGAGTCCAAACTCAGGGAAATGTCCTCCAAGAGATGGCTCCTTAGATTGCCTTGAATTGCCACCCACAGTGATACATTCACTAATATGTAGAGCTCTGAAGATGGCCAAGGAAAATGTCACCCTGAAGAGATGGTGTTCGTACCTTGACCAGCAGACAGATAAAATGATTTATCCTCTACAATTATTTCAGTTCTGTCATGTGCTTTCTGAAATAACTATTGTTAGTGCTGGTATGCTTGGGGGACAGGAAACAGAATGTACCTTATACCTTACACATTGCTAAGTGGCATATATGCCCACTTAGCTGCTACACCTGCATTTCCTGAAATTCTGGTGGTTGGGATAACCTCTTCCTAACACTGTTCTTTGGTGTTTCAGGTCAGCACTAGAAGGGTGCATCCCTGTCTCCCCCACTCAAGCTGCGCACAAGCTGGAGAAGTCTCTGCCTGTGTGTAACCTACTTCTGCTCCTCTCTTTTCAATCCTCTTCTGTTCCTGGGAGACAGTGGACAGGAGAGGTTGAGGCAGGAGAAGGAGGTGTAGAAACCCCTGACTCTACACCAGCCTGACCCACCCCTCTTTCCTACTGTTTCCCCCTCTCCAATTCTGCAGCTTCTCTTGCCTCTGCCTCACATCTCCCAGCTGTTACAGGCTCCTCCAGATCAGTGATTCTTTCTTCCAAGTCAGTCTATAACCCCCGTTTTTCCCAGTGCCCACTCACCAGAATCCAACCACCATTCCTCAGTGTTCAGTCAGTCCCTGGCAGGCCACATATCCTCTCAAGCCACACCCCTCATCAACACTGCTTTGCATCTTCATTGGGTGTTTTTGCCTGACTTGAATATGTCTTCAAACTTTGTGAGAATCGTATTTATTGTTCTGCCTTTTGGCTTTATTCCCAATAAAGGAATATAGTCCGCAGAAGGGAATTTGGCCCTTTGGTTGAAAAGAGTTCCTTACCCCACATGAGAAAATGCTTTGTTCTGCCCCAACTTTCTTTCCCGGAAGATTAAATACAGGCGTTCTTTATTTTCTTATTTGTGTGCTGCTAATTATAGTACAGCATTTCAGCAGCCGTGCAAACCTGCTTAAATAGAAAGCTTGGAAAACAGTACATTGAAGGGTGTGTGTGTGGGATTTTGGGAAGCTACTTTCAAATAGAACAAATCTATAGAACTGTTACCATTAACAGAATTGAGGGGGTTGCACCAAGATATATAAACCTCAATTCAGATACATACCAACACATCAACAAATGCACATGCATGTATGTGTGCCCCCCCAAAAAAAAAAGTTATGCAAGATGCAGCACAAGTTACTTCTATATGGATTGTATTTCATGATGATATTATTGTGAGGAAGCTGGTGAAATGTGTTTTGAACGAGGTAACTGTTTGTTGGATTTGTACCTGGTTGACTGACCAAACCCAGACAGTGCTCATTAATGGTTCTGAGTCATCCTGGAAGAAAGTGACAAGTAAGGTGCACAGTTGTTCAACGTCTTTATAAATAACTTGGGACTCAGCTACATTGGCAAAGAAATAGCACTTTATATGTGTTGTTTATGCATTCTGACACTGTGACACTAGATGGTGATGTGGAGTTCCGCACAATATAAAAACACAATGAAACACCAAACATTAAAGCCTCCTCTATACAGATGTCTTAATTACTTGACATCTATCAGGACAGGAAGATGTTCCAAAGGGCAGACACCACTACCATGAACCCTTTGCCTGGTTCCTTGTAACTCCATTACTTGCAATGAGGGAACCATCAGAAGGCCCTTGGAGCTGACAATGGGGGTGGAGACACTTCGTCAGGCATATAGGGCCAGAGCCATTAGTATACATGTCCAAGTATTTCTTATTATTTCTTTTCTTAAAAACAACAACAACAAAACCAAGCAATGAATTCTGAAACCCTATTGAGCATGAAAAGTGTTAGAACACAGCCCTTCACATTGCATTTTCGTTCAAGCAGTTGAAAGCTCAACCATGTTTGGGTTAAGAAGGGTTTTTGTTTTTGTTTTTGTAAAGGAGCTGAACAGACATGAAAAATAGTGATCAGATTAGATATTGGATTACATATCTTAAATCTCATTTGAATGAGATAGCAGAACCAGCACAAAACTGTTGACACATGAGATTACAGGTGTTGCAGACATTGATTGGATTAAAGAATTGTTACATAGTTCCCTGCTTCTATTAGATAGGTGTAAACAGTGCAAAAAAGCAGTCTATATAAGGCCAAATAGAACTATTTAAATAAGTTGAATGAACTAATGCAATGGTTCTTAAAGTGGAGCAGTGACATGCGGTCAGTGGACTAGGAAGACCAGGTTCTATTAAATGTTCCTAGTAAATTAGAATAATAAATTATTAAAGCCTGGTGCCTCTTTCCCGAAGCCCAAGAAGCTTCTATCCAACTTAGGATGGGAGGCACGATGCTACAACTGGGACCTGCCCAGCTTTGGGAAGGAGACAGTAGGGCTCCAACATCCTTTCAGAGGCCTACGTCCTCCTTCCCAAAGCCCATGAAGCTTCTGCCCAATTTAGGGAGATGTGATGCTCATGCTTGCAATATCACACACACACACACCAGCCTTGCAAGCTGGCACCTCTGGCACTAACTGTTTTCCTACAAAAAAGTCCACTGCACACCACTGGAGTGGAGTTAATGGCTCCCCTTGCATACTTTCATGTCATTTCTGAAACCACAGGGGGGGGGTTAAAGAGCCAAGGGTTTCTTGAAAGTTTATAGGCCAAAAAGGCAAGCCACTTTTCAGAGTAATCCCACCCCAAGTTAAAGTGAAAAATGACTTGCCTTTTCAGCATTGCAAGTATCTAATGCTGGAATATCATAGGAAGGAAGTACAGTATTAATGGAGAGAAGTAAAATTACTAAGGTTCAGAACTGGGAAGCCATTGGGCATGGAACCTTTGAAATGCTCCAAATGAAGAGGAATTGTAAGATTTACCTAAATACATTTAAAATGTACCATAGAGATTTTTCTTTCATGCTATGTATTTATATTATAAGATGGAATTGTCAAATGTACTTAAAGGTACTTAAAAACTGTAATAATAAAAAATGTTAGCGGGTGTTAGTGTAGAATTACACTCCTGAAAACAGAAGATTAATTAACATTAATTTTGAATTATGACAAACTGGGTTAAGATAATTACTTGTGTAGTGTAATTATTTCATTATAAGGCAACTTGCATCCAAGTCTTCAGCTAAGAAAGAAATTGGTTGTGACATTTGTTCCTGTGTTTTGCCATTCTTACCCAACAATTTGGACTTCAAAGATATTTCAATTGTTGCCAGATGGAGATGAAAAGATGAGAGATCCCCTCTTCCTCCCCCCGCCCTCGCTCCTTATCAAAGCCTTCACTGTGAAGAACTGAAGCTAATTGGATCAAGTAACAAAGAAACTATTGAAATTACAACCCGAGAACAAACAGACAGTATAACAAAGAAAAAGAAAAACCCTAATATGGGTGAGCACTATCATACAATTTTATTAAAATGAACCCTGTATTATTTTATTATTATTATTGTACCAAAGGTGGAATGAAACAGAAACAAAATTTCTTGCAATAAGACATTCTCCTTTGAGATCAGTCTATATAAAGACAAAAGAGAGGGAATCCAAAGTAATATTTTAAAGGTAATTATTATGTTACTCACCTTCTGCCTGCATCATGTGGGTGGTGATAAGTGTTTTTCACCTTTAATGGAATGTCAAATCTAAGGGCAAGCCAGAACACATAATTAAATAGTCAGACTGTGATCACTTATAAAAGGATGCTGTGATTACTAAGACCCAGAATGGGTTTCTCAAAAAACAAGTCATACCAGATTAATCTCGTTTCTTTTTTTCTCTTTTGATAGGATGACAAGCTTGGTGGATCAGGGGAATGCTGTGGAAGTAGTGTATCTTGATTTCAGTAAACCTTTGACAAAGATCCTCATTATCCTCTTGCAGAGAACCTGGTAAAATGTGGGCTTGACGAGGAACCTGTTAGGTTGATTTTTTGCTGGTTGACAGGCCAAACCCAAAGAATGCTCACTAATGGTTCCTCATCATTCTGGAAAAAAGTGGCAAGTCGGGTGCTGTAGGGTTCTGTCTGGGCCAGTTGTTATAAATTGCTTCGATGAAGCTGAGGGGATTGCTCATAAAATTTGCAGATAACACCAAACTGGAAGGGGTAGCTAACACTGTAGAAGACAGAATTGGGATTCAATATGACTGTAACAGGTTGGAGAACTGGGCCCAAACAAACAAAATTAATTTCAATAGGGACAATTGGTAGGTCCAGCTGCACTAATATAAAATGGGGGTTACCTGGCTTACCAGTGGAATGTGTGAAAAGGATATCAGGGTCTTAATATATCACAAGCTTAACATAAGGCAACAGTATTATGTAGCAAAAAAAAGCAGGGGAGGGGCCCTCTGATAAATTCATCAAAATCTTTCTCCCTGTGAGTATGCCGGTGAGCATTGTTGCAACATTAGGGGAAGGCATTTGAGCTGAGCCCTAGTGTGGAGTTTGGGACTCCGCACTAGAGACGGTAAAAGAACTCTTAAGTCCCATTAGCTGCCTTTATCTCCAAATGGATTTTGCATCCTTAAGCACACTTCTCTTCTTCATCTGACTTTGTCCAGGTTCCCTGACCAAAATACTTTCACCTCAGAGCAAGAGTGTTCCAGACTCCTGAGCAGATGCTGGTCTTGCATGCATCATTTAGATCTTTTCACAAACAATTAGGAATTTAATTGGGAGGTTTGCTGTCAGAGTTGGACTTCCCTGCTGATGTGTTCCCCATTCCAAAATCATGAGCACTTACTCCATGACCTCTGGAGAGTTAATCATATCCATAAATAACTTGCTGGTATGACCAATCTTCCCTCAAACAAGAAAAAGAGTGCAATCCTATTCATAGTTATTCACTTATGTTAAGAAATTTATAGACCCCTCATATGATAATATTTATCAGGACAATGTAGAGAAAACCACAAAATAGAGTATAAAACATATACAATGACTAACACAGTTAAAGTCTAACAGTATAAAATGACCAGGGGACAATAATTACAAATTTCTTTTGGGGTAAATAGCTTGAGTAAATAAAAACAGTCTTCCATATGAATCCTAAACATAGATTGTTAGTGCTTGTCTTCCATGAAAGACATTGAGATCTTAAATTTCTGCGGCACCCTGTGTAACATTAACATTTGGAACAGCCCCGCCTCTTGCCTTCCATTCTACATTACAGTTGTAGAGTTCCCTGTGGCACCCCCGAGGCTCTGTGCCCAATGTGACTGAACGGTCACACTCCTCTAAATCACTTGTGATGCCTTATATACAATGGGTTCTACTGGTTATTGACCAAAATTATATATATAATGGGTCCACAACAATGAAAACCATATTACTAGGAGGTTCTCAGTCTGGAAGCATAGTGACAGAGAGAAGTGTAAAGAGAGAGGTGGTCACTCATGTAGCCTGGCCCATCAGCATATAAGCAAGAAGCAACATCTTCAACCTTGTCTGGTAGCAGATGGGCAACTATTGTAGCTGCTTCAAAAATGTACAATAAGTTGTGGTCACACTAACTTCAGTTTCTGGACCAATTTCAAGAGCAGCCCCACATAGAGTGCATTGCAGTAATCAAATTTTGTGGTTACAAATGCATGGCCTTACTCGAGAATAAGTTCCACACAATCTACTGTTAATTTCTCTTTCTTTCTTTCTACTCAGAAGCAAATTAAATTCAATGGAATAGAAATGCATATTCACTGGGACTCACTTCTAAGTAAACCTGAATTGCAGTTTCTGTGGAAAATATGAATTCTGTATTATGGATCATTAGGAGAGTGGCTTAAAAAAAACTTAGTATGAAAATGTACTTATAGAAATATGGTTTCTGCACCTCAAAAAAAAATAGTATAGAGCTGGAAAAGTTTCAGAAAATGGCAAGCAAAATGACTGAGGGGTTGGGGCAACCCCCCCCCCCCCCCCGCATGTGTCTTTGTGTTATGATAAGGCCTCTGAATAAAAACCTCTGGCATTTGCATGAATTGAATTAAGAATGCGTCAATTTGGGTTCTCTTGGTTTCTCATTTTCCCAGTCTTAAATTCAGTATGCCACATTTCGGCAGCGCTTTTTCTTTTTTAAAAATAAAAATTCTCATGAAAATTCTTCAGCATTTAGTGCAAATTTCTCCAAATCAACACATTTCTGTATGCTGTTTTGTTGACTTCACATGCATTTTTCAAGCAATTTATCTTAATATTATGCCTTTTGTATGTTATTTCCAGTAATATATTCATTTTATGTATTCCCCTCTCTAATATGTTCATTTTTATAAACTTTCGATGGTTAAAGAACTGCAACGCAAAATGCAGGTAAGTGCAATTTTTGAAAAATGGCTATGTGCTCAGATAGATGGTTCCATGATGGTTCTCATGCTGTTGGCTTTAAATATAAACTGCGGCCTTTTGGCTAAGATCAAGTGTAAATATAAACTGAATTGAATTTCTTCCCCATCCTTAAGTGGAATGTAGTCTATTGTACAATATTATCTTTTGCTCCCTCCCCAAACTTTTGCCTCTGGCGCCGCCCACCACAGGTATGTGGCCTCTGAAATATTGCCATTTGGAAATACTGGAAAGGGTTCCTCATCTCTGCTGTAGGGAATGCAAAAGGTAGTTGTGGAAACAATTGCTAAGGGGGGAAACCTATAGTAAGTCCCCCTAGATAAACAGGTTAGGATTTAGTGGATCTCCAGCTCAGATGGTTGATTCCCAGCTCAGTCAGGCTCAGCCAAATATACAGTGAGGTAACTTGTGCTTCCCAGGTCAGAAAGTTCCTCAGAAGGAGTGTTCTGGGTGTGTAGGGGGTGTGTAGGGAATGGCTGGATCTCAAGCCTATGCAGCTCAGTCGCATGATCTTGTTTATTATTATTTATTATACTGTTTGTTTGTTTGTTTGTTTTTGTTTGTTGCATTTGTATACTGCCCTTTATCCAAAGATCTCTGGGTGGTTCACAGCATAAAAATACAAAATAAAAACACAATACAGTGGTACCTCAGGTTAAGTATTTGATTCATTCCGGAGGTCCATACTTAACCTGAAACTGTTCTTAACCTGAAGCACCACTTTAGCTAATGGGGCCTCCTGCTGCTGCCGTGCCACCGGAGCCCGATTTCTGTTCTCATCCTGAAGCAAAGTTCTTAACCTGAAGCACTATTTCTGGGTTAGTGGAGTCTGTAACCTGAAGCGTATGCAACCTGAAGCGTGTGTAACCTGAGGTACCACTGTACGTAATTAAAAACAAGAACAAGGACATAAAATGTTAATCAGCCAAAGTCTGGTTGAAGAGGAACATTTTCACCTGGCGCCTAAAGATGGATAATGAAGGCTCCAGGTGAGCCTCCCTGGAAAGAGCTTTCTACAAAAGGGAAGCCACTGCAGAAAAGGCCTGTTCTCATCGCCCATAGAGACACAGCTAGGATTTGGCTATGTCCAGCTGGGAAACCAGCCAAAGTTGATGGAAGGCACTTCATGCTACCAAGGCCACATGAGCCTCAAATGACCCCCAAGATGAATAACCACTCATTCAGAGGAAGTGTAACTACATCAAGAGCAGGCAACATCCTATCCATCCAGTTTAAGGAACCATTCAGTGACAGTCTTACCTCAAATGAGCTTCAGCTTGTTGGCTCTCAGCTAGTCTGTTACTGAGACAAGACAATGGTCCAGCCCATCCAATGCCTCACCTGCAGCTGTAAAGAAATAGAGTTGTCTGTCATCAGCATATTGTTAACAATGTACTCCAAAACTCTGGATTACCCCACTCAGTGGTTTCATGTAGATGTTAAACAGCATGGGGGATAAAACTGAAAACCGAGCATTACCCTTTGGAAACAATAGTCCAAGTAGGACCAGAACAACTGCAAATCAGTGCCACCCACCCATAACATGAACGGCTACTCCAGGAGGATACCATGGTCAATGGTACAGAAAGCCACTGAGAGGTCAAGAATTAACAATGACACATTTCCCGTGTCTCTCTCAACAGAAGTCATCATACAGAGTGACCAAAACAGATTCTCCGCCAAAATCAGGAAAATGATCCAGAACAACAGTTTCCTCCAAGCAGTGGTAGAGGAAGGGGGGGTACGGACCACCCTCGGTGTCATCACTGAGGGGGAGGGTGACAAAATGACAAAAATATGAGTTGTTGTTTGTTTGTTTGTTTTTTAAAAAAACAGCTCCCGAAACGTTTTAGTTCGGTCCACAAATGTAAGGAAATGCAGCTGGCACTGGGTGCGACACCGCGGGGGCCAGCACTTAGTGCGGGGCCTGCAGTGTGCCCGAGCCAATGGCAGTGTGGGACTTGTTTCTGCCCTCCACTTCTCCCTCAGCCACCCTACAGTTGAGGGGGAGGCAGTGGAGAGGCTCCACACAGTGCGCCCCGCCCCCATGGGCGGCAGGACGCACTCGCCGCACCAGGCCTCCAAGAGCGCCTGGATCTGGCCTGTGACCACCTACTCAATAACCTTGCCCAAGAAGGGGTGATTAGCAAATGGCCAGTAGTTACTTATATTTTCTGTGTCCAGGGAGGGTTTATTGAGGAGTGCTTTTACTACTGCCTTCTTCAAGCAGGCAGGGACTGTCCTCTCTTGCAAGGAGGCATTGACTACCTCCCTGGCCCAGCCAGCTGTCCCTTCCCTGCTAGTTTATATCCGCCAAGATGGGCAAGGGTCCAGAGTGCAAGTGGTCACCTTGTCCACATTCTTAAATCTTACTAACTGAAACCCCTCCAACACAACAGGACTAGACGGTGCTCTGCACACACCTCTTTGCCATGCTTCGGCAGAGCAGCAGCAGCAGTCCCACTGCTGAATGAGGCTTGTATCTGGCACAATTTTATGCCAGCTTAATTTACACCAGTTTGCTTTATACCAGCTTCTAGTGAATATGATTGGCCCCTTAGTCTCTTTTTCTATGGGGTCATCTCAGTGGCACATTGTATTTACTTCCTTCTATTAGCACATTGCCCTCAACAGATTTCTGCTTCCTTGATCAGTCTTTACTTTGGCAGTTTCCTTCATTTTTCTCCCTCTAATTACTAACTTTTAAAATTTGTACTATTACTGCAGTGCTGCACTTTGGGGGAAAGAACGTGTGCTTGTGCTTACTGAAGGTATTCCAAAATTGTCATTCTGTCTCAAAAGAGAAATGATCAACCAGCTAAACCAATAAAAAGGAAAATCTTTTAACAAATATGAAAGCATGTTCAATTTGTGAGTGTAACCCCTTGGTGATCCTGGTATGAGCAAAATGCAATCCTGTATAAGAGATGATTCATATTTCAAAATAGAATATTGTAATATTGGCTAGAGGGTTGGGGAAAACATAGCAATAAAAACAGTAAGGTGGAGATCGGAATGTCAAAGAACGTAGCTGGATATTCCCCAACCAAATTTCTTTATCTTTTTTTAAACTGAAACACGGTGCTTTTAAGGCAATGGAGCAAGGATGGAGAACTTTCAGATGTGGTTGGATGACTTCCAAATCTCTTCTGGAAAAGTAATCTACAGCATTTGTCCAGTGGCACCAAATGCCTAGCTTCTAGTTGAAGTCAGCTGAACTTCTGAGACACATAAGACAACTAACAACACTGCTCTGGATGATCTCAGTGATCAAGCTGGGATAAGAGGGCCTAGGTGACCATTCAGGGGTCCAGGAACTTGAATCTGACCAAGCAGCATATGGGCAACCAGTGAAAATGTTTTAGCGGTTAAACAAGGGTGTCAGGGAAGAAGGGGAAAAAGCATATCCCGTGGTGCATGCATCCAAACTATTCTGATTATTTCAATTCATGGTGTATAGGATACATGGTGTGTCCTAAGATTGCAGTTATACTGATTCACTTGTGAGACATTTGTCCTACATCTTCATATTAACCATTCATCTAACCCACATTTTTCAATACATTTCTCCATCACTTTCCTAACTGCAGAAAGTTTTTTTTTTATTTTTTAAAACCATATATCTGTTTAAATATGGCTCAACTACCAGTTTTGAAAACTCCCAATCCCCCCCCCCCCAAGCTGTATTTCTTTTTACCTGGATGGTCTGACTACCATTTGACTATGTACGCAAGTGGGATTGTAGAGTATTGTAATATTTAAGACTCATTTTGACCTAATTATTAACTGCGTGGAAAAGATTTATGAATCTGAAATTAATTTTAATGGATTGTTAAGGACGGAAGACGAGAATTAAGGCTTCTAGCCAAAGTACGGGCTTACAGTGATCCATGCGACGGTCATCTCCAGGCTTGACTACTGTAATTCGCTCTACGCAGGGCTGCCCTTGAAGCTGTCCCAGAAACTCCAGCGGGTGCAGAATGCTGCAGCGAGGCTCCTCACGGGGTCTCTGCCATGGGAGCATATTCACCCAGTGCTTTTCCAGCTGCACTGGCTCCCGGTGGAGTACAGGGTCAGATTTAAGGTGCTGCTTTTGACCTTTAAAGCCCTTCATGGCCTAGGACCCTCGTACCTACGGGACCGCCTCTCCGGTATGCCCCATGGAGAGCCTCAAGGTCCATAAATAACAACACCCTAGTGGTCCCAGGCCCTAAGGAAGTTAGATTGGCTTCAACCAGAGCCAGGGCCTTTTCAACACTGGCTCCGGCCTGGTGGAACGCTCTGTCTCATGAGACCAGGGCCCTGCAGGATCTGATTTCTTTCCGCAGGGCCTGTAAGACAGAGTTGTTCCGCCTGGCCTTTGGCTTGGAGCCAATTTGATTCCCTCCCTCCCTCTCTTTCTTTTTTCCTTTCCTTCTCTTCCTGCGATGAGGCTACAGTTTAATATTTTAACGTTTCCATATTTTAATGTTGTATTTTAATTTTGTTTTTAAGTTGTAATCATTCAACTTGTTTTTATTATTGCTTGTAAGCCACTCTGAGCCCGGCCTTGGCTGGGGAGGGCGGGGTATAAATAAAAATTATTATTATTATTATTATTATTATTATTATTATTATTATTTGTTCTGGATTGAGATAAAATGAAGAGGTTTGGACATGTGCCTGGTACAATTGGCAGAAAGCAATATTTCCTCCATTCTGGGATGTATCGCAATGGATAATAACAGGCACGAAGAAGGGAAAGCGAAAGACATGGAAGAAAATAAACACCCATACAGAAACATGTTGTTTGATTTCACTCACTTGCTAGATGAACTCAGAGGCTGTTAAAAATGAATGAAGGATTAACATTGGACTGATTTATGGGAATTACCTGGACTAATTAAGAGAAGCAGCACAAATGTCAGATGATTGCCATTCCCTGACCTCGGAGCATGGGAAGTCAACCAAAGATTTATAATTTGGCATAATATTTGGACTGTTTGATTATTTTATAATGTTTTTAATGTGGCTTTTGTTGGATTGTTAAATTGGAAAATTTAATAAATATTTTTTTTAAAAAAAAAATAAGATCAATTAAAAAAAATAAAAAGAGCAAACTTCCTTAAAATGCCTGCTGAAATAGAAAGGTCATAGTCAAGCACTTGACATAGTCAACCAAGAAAAAAGCATGTCTAAATTCGAGAGCCGGCGTGGTGTAGTGGTTAAGAGCGGTGGACTTGTAATCTGGTGAACCGGGTTCGCTTCCCCGCTCCTCCACATGCAGCTGCTGGGTGACCTTGGGCTAGTCACACTTCTCTGAAGTCTCTCAGCCCCACTCACCTCACAGAGTGTTTGTTGTGGGGGAGGAAGGGAAAGGAGAATGTGAGCCGCTTTGAGATTCCTTAAGGGGAGTGAAAGGCGGGATATCAAGTCCAAACTCCTCCTCTTCTTCTTCTTCTTCCGCTGGCAGAAGGAGAATGTGGCCATCAGCACTGAATGCACAGCTGCTGGGAGGAGGCGTCCTTAACAGAAACTCCTCCCAAGACCAAGGTGATGGCACAGGGAAACAATACTTTTAAAAGTGGATGTGTTGTGCTAAGGCAACAAAGAGTTTTAATCCACTCTCATTTTGCATTCCTAAATTAACAGTATGCACTGGAATCCCTCCAACGAAACAGTGGCAGTCTGGAGCAACCCAAAAATATTTTGAAAGTGCTCATGATGTTTCACAGCTCATTGCATTAGTTAGACTCAGATGGTGATGTGTGCTTCAGAACATCATATTGCATTTTGAAAAGTGACATTAGCAACTTGTGTAGTAGTAGGAGAGCAGAGATGGATAGTCTGCTCATGGGCCCACATAGCATATAGCTTCTGCTTCTGTTTCTTTTTGTAAAGCTGGCTCATGAGAACAGAAGGAAGGAAGGAAGGAAGGAAGGAAGGAAGGAAGGAAGGAAGGAAGGGGAAAGAGGTTGGCAGCAAGCAGCAGGAGGGAGTCTGGCAGGTGAAGGAGAGGTGGTGGCTGTGTGAGTCAGCATTTTAGTGCAAATTTCTCCCAAAACACAATTTTGATTTATTTCCAGCATAAGCCTCCTTCAGGCGCATGCTTTGAATAGTGATTTTCATTAGCTCTATAAAGTGTAGAGTTACTGTAGCAACATACTCTGCAGCCTCAGATGAAAACAGGGACTTTTCTCACTCCCCCCCACCTGACCCCCCTCCATTTTTTGTCCTCCTCCCACCCACAGATAATTTCCACCATTAGTACACCAAAGGGACAGAACATACACACACCCTCCACCTGAGGAAAAACCCTTAATCCAGATTTTATTTTATTTCATACTTTGATAGATTTACGAAAAGAAAAACACATACCAATGAATAAATTTTAGAAAGGGGCAAAATTAGCTGCAGATACACAAAGCATTTTTTAAAATGAAGACTCCTTGCACTTTGCTCCGCTTCCCCTTTCTTCCCACCCAAGGTGGCCCAGCCCTCTGCTTGCATCTCAGAGCTGGTGCGTCATGCAAGGTTGGGCTTTGGTGGCAGCAGCCTCACCTCCTCCTCACCTGCTTTCCAGCAGCCACTGTAAGTTGCCCAAGAGAGGTGGCTGTCAGCGGCAGTCATGGAGAGGCCATGGAGAGACAAAAGAGAGTGCCACCATCACTCAAGACAAGCGCCAGATAATCCTCCTCCCCAAGCTCAGCAGTGGGGCACTGGCAGGGGCACTGACAGACATTCTGAGATCAAATCAGAAGCAGGGATGGCTTCTGTTATTCCAGGACTGTCCCTGAAATATCAGGACACTTGGAGGGTATGGCAGCCCAACAAATGTGGTGCTATCACTGAGAAGGCCTTGCTATGGCTAAATAACCAACAGGCAGCACCCAATGGACTTGTTGCGCACTCAGTGACAGCCAGGTACTTTACTGTAAGCAGTACTTTACTGTATTAGCACATGTTTGAAATGCATGTAACACTAGCTTTTCCTATGTGACCCCAGATTCCAATTATTCCTGAAAGGCTGGAGTGGGGTACCTTAGGCATGGGGATCAAATGTTGCCTTCCAGGACATCCTGTCTGGCTCTCAGAACTCTTCTCTGACCACACCTTCTCATGCTCCGACTTGTGTTTTTGCCTGGCTGAAATGTGTCCTTGAGCTATGGAATAGCATTCCCGTCTAGACACAACATGTGCCCACTATCTGCATGTTCCAGAAACAGTTATGGAATCATAGAACTGTAGAGTTGAAAGGGACCCCAAGGGCCATCCAATCCAACCCCATGCAAATGCAGGAATCTCAACTAGATAATACATTCTCAACTAGATCGCCATTCAACCTCTGCTTAAGAACCTCCAAGGAAGTCCACCACTGCCCAAGGGAGTCCATCCCACTGTCTCAACATCCCTTATTATCAGAAAGTTCTTCCTGATTTATAGTTGGAATCTCCTTTCTTGTAATTTGAATCCATTGGTTTGGGTCCTACCCTCCAGAGCAGGAGAAAACAAGTTTGCTCCATCCTCCATGTGATAGTCCTTTAGATATTTGAAGATGGTCCCCCTCATCCACTTAAAAATTGGACCTCACCTGTCGTCCAGAAATTCTCAAAGGCCAGAAATTCTCGAAGGCCTTCTTGTTCCAACAGGCTTCCCCAGCTAAAATTTCAGCTATGTTTTGTGTGTTTTCGTTGTTTTTGTGTTTTAAAACTGCTGCTAGTTAACTTGTGTGTAAAATGTTTTGACATGTTTGTTTGGAAGGCAATTAACTGTAACAACAACAACAGCTCTGATAATGCCCTTTGCTTACTTAAACGGAGTACAAAGGGGTGTGTGGGTCTGGGTATAAACTAGTATAACACTTACATCCATTGCTCTGGCAACTTTTGCCACTGGCTCTACCCACATGGTGCTCAGAAAGTTGCCTGGAAAAGGATGAGGTCTCTGTGCTGGAAAAAAGATTTTTCACCTTTGCTAAAGCTTATGGGAAGTAGCCTTTTAAAAATATTTTTGATTACCATATAATATGGGTACCATGCAATTCCTTTCCACTCATGTGATGTTGTGTATCCATATTTTTCTTTAGGGTATTTTTTTTGGATGTATTAGAAAATATTTTTAACAGATCCTTAAGAAAGTACTAATCACATTTTACAGTAACTGAATACACTATTAGCATTTATTTAAGTGGAGATGATTGTCAGCATTCCTTTGAATCTACACATGTGAAAAATAATGCTTCTGAGCCATGTAGATAGATAGATGTAACCTAATTAAAGAAAAAGAAAAGAAAAAAGTATGGGAAGAGCCAGTGATTCACTCAGTCCTTAGCTGCTGAAGGATAGTGTTGGTCATGCTCCAAAGGCTGGGCTAATTTCTGCTATTAAAAACCTATACAAGTTAAGGATTTAAAGAGGTGACCAAGTTGCATTGCTTGTTATAATTACAATGAGAACTGGGGAGGGTGGGGTATTGTCCTGTTTATTGCAGGTTGCATAAAGATTCTGAGTGCCCACTAAGTTCTCTTCAATGAGAACAATTTGTACCAGATATTTTGGCTTCAGTGGCAAATGAAGACCATCTAAAGGCTTTTTTGAGTGAATTATCGGAATGGTGACCCACAAGAGCTCTGTTGATGTTGTCCTTTGTAAACAGTGCCTTGCAGAGACATTAGCTGTGATAAAAGCATTTCTCTAAAGAGTCAACAACAAACTGATTATTCCATGGGTCCATGTGATTCACCCTTCCATGCAACCCATTCTTTTTACATGTTCTGTGATGTCGGTTTCCTTTAAAGAAATCCAAGGACAAACCTGAGTGAGAAGCAGGTCTGAAGAAAAAAAGAAAATGCAAAATACCAACATGGTATGTGCCTGCACATTCTATTGTGGTTTTTCCTTGCTAAACTTTGGAAACCAGAGGAACAAAAGGCTGGTGATTCTAGGTGGGAAAGCGTGTGATGTTATGGAACAATTAGGCATGTGTGTGCTTTCCCAAAAGACTACAAAAGAAGATGAGCTATTCAAAGAGCACTCACAGGGCTGATGATCATCCTATTTTGTTTGCCGTCAACATGTGGCGTTCAAAGGTATTCTGCTCCTGACGTTGGAGGTCCCCCAATCAGCAAATAGTCATTGATCAACCAACCTATCCTACTATGGCACCAGGAATAATAATAATAATAATAATAATCATCATCATCATCATCATCATCATCATCATCATCAATAGATTTATTGCGTTAGCCGTGTGGCCATAGCATGATATACATAGAAATAACAACATAAAATGGGGGTGGGGAGATAAAGGTAGATATCGTCCTGGGCGAGTACTTAAAGAAAGGGGGGGAGGGGATAACAAAAGTGACAGGGGATAATAATAATAATAATACTAATAATAATAATAATAATAATAATAATAATAATATATTATTTATACCCCCCCCCCACCTGGCTGAGTTTTCCCAGCCACTCTGGGCGGCTCCCAATGAAATGTTAAAAACAGTACAGCATTAAATATTAAAAACTTCCCTAAACAGGGCTGCCTTCAGATGTCTTTTAAAGATAGGATAGCTGCTTATTTCCTTCACATCTGAAGGGAGGGTGTTCCACAGGATGGGCGCCACTACCGAGAAGGCCCTCTGTCTGGTTCCCTGTAACCTCACTTCTCACAATGAGAGAACCGCCAGAAGGCCCTCAGCGCTGGATCTCAGTGTCCAGGCTGAACGATGGGGGTGGAGACACTCCTTCAGGTATATAGGACCAAGGCCATTTAGGGCTTTAAAAGTCAGCACCAACACTTTGAATTGTGCTCGGAAACGTACTGGGAGCCAATGCAGATTCCTCAGGACCAGTGTTATGTGGTCCCGGCGACCAGTCCAGTCACCAGTCTAGCTGCCGCATTCTGGATTAATTGCAGTTTCCGGGTCACCTTCAAAGGTAGCCCCACATAGAGCGCGGTGCAGTAGTCCAAGCGTGAGATAACTAGTGCATGCACCACTCTGGTGAGACAGTCTGAGGGCAGGTAGGGTCTTAGCCTGCGTACCAGGTGGAGCTGGTAGACAGCCGCCCTGGACACAGAATTAACCTGTGCCTCCATGGACAGGTGTGAGTCCAAAATGACTCCCAGGCTGCGCACCTGGTCCTTCAGGAAAAGTTTTCAAGAAATACCCTCTCAGTTTTTAAGAAACTGTTTCCTCTTCTTGCTCAGTTCCTGTTTGCACAGGCTCTGCCACTCCCATGATAGCAGTTGTGTCACATGCCACATCCCCACTACAAGCCATTTTGGAATTGGCACCCACTATGCTTTCTCAAAATTCCAAATGTGTCCACTGCCCTTCCCCCAGGAGTTGGCAGCCACTGGCCTGATCTCCTTCTCTTTTTCATATGCTAGTGTGCTAGGAAAGTATCTCCCCATTTCCCCCACCCCAGTGAGTTTTTAAGAAAACTGAGCCCCATTGTGAAACAGAGTACAGAAAACTGAGCAGGTTGCTGCTCAGCCCAGCGAGACGCACAAGCTCCGTATTGATAATATTATTTGATTATTCTCTGACATGGGTTATGAAGTGCGTATTGAGCAGCAATACAGCTTAGGAGTGTTTCCCAGCAAATTCATTGTCAGCGACACTCCCTTGCTGTACCAAACTGATAAGCTGTGGTTACTCATGCACTGAAGTCAAAGGAGTCACTTCGCTAATTGTGCAAGTCCAAAAGCTGAAGCTGCATTTTCTCTGCTAGCAGCTGATGTTAGCAAAAATAGATACATGGGTCAAATAATCTTGTTAAAGATGGTGTGTGTGTGTCTCTCTCTCTGTGTGTAGAATAACAGTATTATGTATGTGTGTATACAGTGGTGCCCCGCAAGACGAATGCCTCGCAAGACGAAAAACTCGCTAGACGAAAGGGTTTTCCGTTTTTTTAGTCGTTCCGCAAGACGAATTTCCCTATGGGCTTGCTTCGCAAGACGAAATGTCTTGCGAGTTCTTGCGAGTTTGTTTCCTTTTTCTTAAAGCTGCTAAGCCGTTAATAGCCGCTAAGCCGTTAATAGCCGCTAAGCCGCTAATAGCCGTGCTTCGCAAGATGAAAAAACCGCAAGATGAAGAGACTCGCGGAACGGATTAATTTCATCTTGCGAGGCACCACTGTATACATATTCCATTTTAAGCCTCACACCAGATTTTAACTCGAAAAGGAGGTCTCTATTTGCAAACATCTATATCAGGGACCAGACGTTATTGTGTGGGGTTGGTCATGGAAAAACAGTTCAATAGTGCCCCCTCTGGTTGTACATGACCACCCAGTTGCAACAGAGGTCATTGTCTAGTTTCACAGCTGGCCCTAAAATGCCTTGAATATCTGCAAACAGTTTGGCCACAGATCTCACTAGTCCACTGGAATTCAGAACTGGTCAGTTATGTGAGAGGACCTTAGACCCTGAGCCCTGGGCAGCACCAGGAGGTTTTGAGTTAGCTCCCTTAAGATTTGGGGTCTCAATAGTAGTTGCCACATCAGTGCAGGAGCATTGAAGTGGCATCCAATCACCCTCTTCCTAAATCAGAACAAACAGCAATCCACAGAAAACCCAAACTGCCCGTTAGCTCTGATTGAGTAGTAAGGAAAAGTTTTCCCTGGAGGGAAGCAGCAGGACAAGAGGAATTGTGCATAAGCCCAAAGTGGTTCTTGTTTGTCATAATGACAATGAGAGGAAGGGGAGGTGGGGAGGAGATTTTGGGGGTATCCGTGGCAGCTGTTCACTGTTTTGCATTCTTCTCAGTGACCAGGATCTAGCATTCAAATGTTTCCCAAACAGTAGCAAATCCTTCTGAACATCTTCTGCTATGTTATTGAGAGGTATTTCTTTTCCCAGAGACAGAATACTTCTAGTTTAATATGATGCAATGCCTTTGTAGCTCATTATGCAAGTGCAATTATGCATATCCTGTGGTCATTAATTCCAATATGTATGAATATTTCTGCTAGTTGCTGGAAAGAGCTATTCCATCACACCTTTGTTACCAGCTTCTCTTGCTCTTCTTCCTAGCACTGAGATAATTTAGAATTCTACCTGTATCATAAGAAGATGAAGGGTTCAAGGAACAAGTCATGCTTGTGTCCCAATAAAGAAACAAATGATATGTTTGAGCCCAGATATCATTTCTTATAATTACAAAATTAAAATGAAATCAGCTTGATGAATGCACAAGGGTTTATTCTGCCTTCCTTTCAATACTTTCTCATTTATTTTATTACCTCCTTGCAGAAATGCCTCAAAGCCACAAATACAGAGCACCAAATATATTATTTAGATATATGTTTGTTTGAAAACTGCACTATTGATTTTGTGGTACGAAGAGCCGAGGAGCATTTTAGTTCACCACCATATCTGGGATATAATTTTACAGGGGGAGCTGAATCATCTCAAATGTCTTGTGATTAGCTGCTTTTCTTGCAATGGCTCATTATTGTTACAGTCATACCTCGAGTTGTATGTGCTTCGGGTTGAGTGCCTTCAAGTTGCTCTCCGCAGCAACCCGGAAATAAAGGAGTGCGTTACTTCCGGGTTTCGCCGCATGCACAGGCGCTCAAAATGACGTCACGCGCATGCACAGAAGCGGTGAAACACGACCCGCGCACGCGCAGACACGCCGTCGCATCTTACATTCCGTTCGGGATGCGAAAAGGGGTCCGGAATGGATCCCGTTCACATCCCGAGGTACCACTGCATCATTATTTAAGTGATATGGGGCTGCCACCCCTGCTCACCCCACTTGCCAACCCCACCTACCAACCAACTACTTTATCAATGCCCCCTTTCCCCATTCCTGGCCAGCTCCTCCCCCCATTACTCCAGACCAATGCTCTCCTTTTAATCCTTACGCATTCCCTTGCTTTTCCCCTCATAGCTGACCAAGCCCTCTCCCTCTGTTAAACCTCACTGCAGCTTTGTTTATCCGGGGGCAGGTGTGAATTGCTTCACAGAGTGGTTTATGAAGAAATCATCATCATCATCATCATCATCATCATCATCATCATCATCTTTATTTATAATTTTTATTTATACCCCGCCCTCCCCCAGCCAAGACCGGGCTCAGGGCGGCTAACACCAGGTATAAAAACAATTGATTGAAATACAACTTAAAAACAAGATTAAAATATAACATTAAAATGCATCCTTATTCCAGTAGGAACTAAAATCAAAAACTTTTTTGGGGATGAAAACGTCAAGTCTTCACCAAGGCCAACTATCCAGACTGGTCCTACGTGGGCCAGAAAAAAAGCCAAGGAAGTCCCCAAACAGTAGTTCCATCACAGAAGGAGAAAGGAAAAAAAGAAAGAGGGGGAGGGGATCAAGTTGATTCCAAGCCAAATGCCAGGCGGAACAACTCTGTCTTACAGGCCCTGCGGAAAGAAATCAGATCCTGCAGGGCCCTGGTCTCATGAGACAGAGCGTTCCACCAGGCCGGGGCCAGTGTTGAAAAGGCCCTGGCTCTGGTTGAAGCTAATCTAACTTCCTTAGGGCCCGGGACCTGTAGGGTGTTGCTATTTATGGACCCTGAGGCTCTCCATGGGGCATACCGGGAGAGGCGGTCTCGTAGGTATGAAGGTCCTAGGCTGTGAAGGGCTTTAAAGGTCAAAAGCAGCACCTTAAATCTGACCCTGTACTCTACCGGGAGCCAGTGCAGTTTGAAAAGCACTGGGTGAATATGTTCCTATGGCAGAGACCCCGTGAGGAGCCTCGCTGCAGCATTCTGCACCCTCTGGAGTTTCTGGGACAGCTTCAAGGGCAGCCCCGCGTAGAGCGAATTACAGTAGTCAAGCCTGGAGGTGACCGTCGCATGGATCACTGTGGCCAGGTTGGGACAGGAAATGTAAGGGACCAACTGCTTGATGCGGCGAAGGTGGAAAAATGTCGTCTTGGCTGTTGCTGTAACCTGCGCCTCCATGATGAAGCCCCTCTCCCCCTCCATTAAACAGCTTGCTTGGGCTGCCTGCCCACCCTCTTATCATGTTGGAGTGACCACCAAACTGCAGTTTGATGACAGGCCCTACATACATTTTTATGTATATAGCGAGATATACTACTTAGGCCTCATTGGCATATACATATAAAGCACTATCATACCACTAAGGAATCCTGTGAAATGTAATGTGTTATGGGTGTTGAGAATTGTTAGGAGATTCCTTTTCCCCCTCACAGACCTGCAATTTCCAGAGTGGTTTAACCAGCAATAATGAGCAGAATAGTTTTTTGCGGTTTACCTGTAATGTTATAAACAAGCAAAATCACTTAGTAATGGGCTATGTGGTTCCAATAAGTCAAATAAAAACCAAGGCTTTGTGTTTGTTCACTGGGGGACAGTCAATTGCGTCTGTGTCTTTGTGTGCATGGGGGTATATAAACATGTGCGCCCAAGAAAAGTATAATTCAGTTGCAACTCCACATCTGGGGGGGGGGGGAGAGACTTTGGGAAGCTTTAATAAGGATGTTGTTGCAAGCAAGCATTTTCACCAGCATGATTACTGGGTACAGTTCGACAGCAATACAAACCATTCCACAAATACTAATTGGTTGTTTTTGCCAAATTAGATCTCTAATTTCCTGTTGAGGATTAGAGTAGTTAGCACAGCCCTGAAGAATATTTTAAATGCCTTGTGTAATGAAGAAAGTGGATCTCCTCTACCAATGAAAGAAGATTGATTGGATGAGAAAATGCCTTGGACACTGTGTACCAATAAACACTCCATGCTGATTAGTGAACTCTTGAAATATACAAATGAATGGGTGGCAAGCAAACCCAGATGGTGATAGTGTTAGCTCAAGAGGAGCAAATGGACCAGACTTCATCAACATACTACCTACATGCTGTGGTGATAGGGGCCCGAGTAATTTCACCCAATCTCTAATCAAGTTAATGGGCTGATTAGTCATCTTTAGTTGATTAGTCAGGAGTTGTGCAATTTGAATTGCCAAGGACAAATTTTCTACGGTGGTGGTGCCTATTAACTTGAAAGAGGCTGTGATATGACCAGTTCTGGAGGGGAGAATCCCTTGCTGGACCCAGGGGTTTATTACAGCTCCTCCTCACTTTATCATCCTTATTTATTTATTTATTTATTTATTTATTTGTGAGGGTGGGGGAGGTCAGATTACCAAAGTGAGTCCCATGTACCATAGTGAGGAGTGGGATTCCACTAGCCTTGGAGGAGGCAGTGGTGGGTCCTTTCCTCAAGGGCAACTCCCAGGTTCCAGAGTTGTTAATCTACTTCTACACAGTCACAAATATCCCCTTCTGAGGCAAGGTGCTTGAGAGGGGGGGGGCAGCTTCAGCTGTGCTTGGATGAAATGACCATTTAAACCCAGAATCATGCCTGCTTTTAGGACTGAAAGAACTATGGACATGCAGTTGGTTACTTTGTTGTGAGAGGAACTGAGATAGAGTGACCCTGCTGATTCTCTCACCAGTGGCTTTTGAGACCAGGGGTGGGGGACATTTGGCCCATGGACTGAAACTGACCCAACAGACCTACCCAATTTGGCCCGTGAAGCCAGTTCCCCCAGATGATGCGCACTAGCTGCACATCTGATGATGTCAGGTGTGGGGCATGTAGACACACGTGCCTGGATTCCAAGGCTGGAAAGCAGAATTGAACTCCCCATGCTGAAAGTAGGACTGAACTCCCTATGGATTCACAGATTCTCAGGGAGTTCAGTCCTCTTTAGTCACTATCAGTGGCATCGCAATGGGAGGGCAGGGGGGCGGTTTGCCATGGGCGCCATGTCTGGGGGGGGGTGACAAGAAGGCACCTTGCAGCGGCTCATGGTGGCGCATGCAGCCATTGCACCACCGCAGCAGCATGTGGAGGATCCTCAGTTCACGGCTGCAGCCACAAGGAGAGGATCCTGGCCCCGGCAGCAAACCACTATGTACAGCGCATGTGCAGCATCGCACACATGTACTGTATGTAACGCCGCTGCACATAAGCTGTACATAGCGGTTTGCCGGTGGCGCCGCTCCAGCGCCGTACGGACAGTGGTGGGATCCCACCATCACCGCTACAGCCGCAAACAGAGGATCCTGGCACAATCCGTATAGTGCTGGAGTGGTGCCGCCGGCAAACTGCTATGTACAGTGCATGTGCAGTGTTGTACACAGTGATGCCGCACATGTGCCCTACGTAGCAACACCCCACCCCGGGTGTCACGACACCTTCGTTTGCCCCTGGTCATTATCCACACTAGTCAACTTTAATATTCCATAACTGATAGGTAGGAGGTTCTATCAAAGCTGTCAAAGATGGCCCAAAGATCTGGCCATCAAACCAAAAAGGTTTCTCAACCTTTAACCATGGTGTCCACTTGGACCTTTTGAAGGAGTTAGGAACTGGGTCATGACTGATTCCTTAGACTTCGCTCCAACAACAACAACAACAAATTATTTGTACCCCGCCCATCTGGCTGGATTTCCCCAGCCACTCTGGGCGGCTTCCAACAAAGATTAAAAATACATCAAAATGTCACACATAAAAACTTCCCTGAACATGGCTGCCTTCACCATGTTACATACTTGCCTGACTGTTGCTGTCTCTTCTCCTCACTCTGAGCACTTACAATGTGGAGCTACACCCCTCCCCTCTGCCACAGCCAGCATCAGCCTGGGAAATATTACACCACCATGGAAATTATATTGCTAATTCTGAAATGAGGATTAGCCATGTTCCAGTGTGTTGTCCCTTATTGTGAACACTTGCATTTACAATGCTGGAAGTGGTGTGTGCATGGTTGGGGTGGGAGCGGGGGCTTGTGAACAATAACACAACAGCTTTTTTAGGGAAAGCTCTAATTAAAGCTGACCTGCAAGCTTTCAAACCAACATGGCCATGCTTCAGTGAGCATTTGAAACTCTCTGAAGAGTGTACTGCTACAACCAACAAGAAGGAATCTTCTTTGCATTGTGTCCCGACAAAGAGATTTCTAGGTTGCCAAATGACAAGTTCTGCATCACTAGGCTTGGGAAGATTAGCTTCCCAAAAGGAGGGGACAATAAGAAGTTGTCAAAACTCTGAGAAGAAATATTTATCTACACACACACACACACACACACACACACTGCTTGGAATCCAAAACCCACCAAGTGCCACATCTCTGGAGCACAGATCTAGAGAATATACAGTATGTTCTAGTTCTGAACTTTAGCACTAAAGTGCAAAAGTCTTCTCCAAAGTGGCCATGACTTGGCATGGGTGTACTACTATTACTAATAAATTTATTTTTTTATATCATGCCCATCTAGAAGCGTTGATGATACAGAAAACCGATTTATGCAGAGACGCTGCTGAAACTACCTTTAATAAGAAGAACCTACTGAATAAAGCCAATAAATACAGAAGAACCTACTGAATAAAGCCTGTTCTCACAGAGCCCAACCAGATGCTCCAGTGAAGCCTAAAAGCAGGACCTGAGCACAGCACCAGCAGCATCTATTTATATGCCTCATTTCCACGACCCTACCATGTGCAAGGCAGCTTACAACATCAAAATATGTGCATAATCACATATAACAAAGTTTAAGTGGCCACGAACAAGAAATGAGACCGTATCAGTAAGTACACAATAAAATTAAAGACCCCCAAACAATGCCTAATGAAGTCTTGCAAAAAGACACAAAACATTATATCATGAGCAGCAAATAAATAAAGAAGTAAAGGTAAGCACCTCCAGAATTAAATCTTTACCCCAACAAAAACTCCCAAACAATACCCCACCCCAATAACCTCTAGGCATCCTGAGCAGCAGGTCTTGCAGGACTTACCGGTAAGATGGTCTTGGCTCAAGAAGAAGCAGATTTTAAAATGGGAGACAATCAAGATCTGTCCTTGCAGGCCAGTAGTAACTTCTGTTCAGTAGTAACTTCTACTGAATTCTACGAGGCTTTGTCCCAGCTAATTGGGGTTGGAATCGAAGCCGTAATCTCTGACGACTCCAGTGTAAAAAAACAGTAGCAAGCTGGTAATTTAGAAAGAAATGTTTTCTTGATACCACTCCAAGTCAGAAGAAGCTCCTCAGCCCTGTCCTTACCCAAGCTTCAGTGGTGTACAGCCCTATTTTTCCTCAACCTTAATTGTCTTTACAGCTGGAATGTGTCCTTGAACTCTGATAATGTCTCTTGTCTGCCTGGAGAGAAAACAGGGTGTGCAGAAAACAGCCTGTTGAAAGTGGGGGGGGGGGGGGTCATGTGCTAATCTGTACACTTTTGCCTCTTGTCCAACCCACCACTGTGGCCCTCAGGTACAAAATAAAAAGAAATTCCCATTTGTGGTACACATGGATCATATAGTGTGGTAATTTAAACAGTTATTTTCTTATGGCTCACAAATCAAAACCAAGTCACCAGGTCCATGTGGCTCAGCAGCAAAGCAGCACAGCCATAGCATGAGCCATATATTATTGGCAATTAAGAGTCCCAGAAAATAGCACCCAGGAGTTGAAAAGAATGGTGAGAACAGGAACGCAGGAACAAATGAATGCCAAGTTTAAAACCTGGATGGAATAAGGGCTTTATTTGGTGCCAAAGAGGCATTTATATAAATTCCAGGCCAACCTATATAGTGATAGTGCTCGGTAAATATGGGGCCACCACCAAAAAGTCCTCATTCTCACCCTGCATCCTTCAGAATGAGGTGTCACTCAGAGAAAGCTGATCTTAGGGCACAGATAGGGATAGACCTTATCTTAACTATTTTAAAATTGCCCAAAGCCTTCAAATTAAACTCTCTTTGCACATCAAAGTGTTTTATTTTGGAAATAGGACTATAGAGTTAACAGATGCTAACCAGTAGGCCTACATTAAACTCCAAGGACTTATTTTATATCCACTGCTAAAAGAATCAATGTTTTGAATGGGGTGGCCATTTACAATCCCAGTAAACCATGTGTGTATCCAGTGTAAACAAGATACTGCAGATGATTAGCTGCTTGCTGGGCTGTTGTACATGTTGAGTTGCATGTCCCCAGAGTGTTTGATGGCTGTAAGGGATCAGGGCATCAGGGAGGAAGAAGAGGCAGGCATTGAGTAGGGAAACTGTACGAAAGAGCCCTGGCCATCACGAGAAGATGGGAACCTGCAACCTGACTCCCCTTCCTGGTTGGCACAGGGTTCTCCTTTGCAAGAGAGCATGACCACTACAGAGGCACAGATCTTACTTGTTGCATGGCACTGCTTTGCAAGCGACTTCCCTGCAGAGACGTTGCTTGCAAAGGGAGCACCCTGAAGAATTAAAACCCGTGTTCTTTCCCTGCCTCCCACCTGTGTTTCAATTAGTGTGCAGGTTTTGGTTTTCCAAAACCCAATTAAACATAAACCCCACCTCTCTGAACTACTTCAGAACTGGATCCTTGGTAGGGTAGTTGGCCCCCATGTTAGCCCAGGATTTAGCCCAGGGTGGGTTGCCCTGATTCAGGACCCCTGGATTGAGATCAAAGGGCAAGGCAAAAGCTATGCACCCTCTATTATGCCTCAGTTGAGCCTACTTCTCAGTTGTTGCCAGGATAAAATGAATCTCACAATATATGGCAACTCCGCACTTTAAAGTATTCATGGAGCTGAAATGTACGGAATTATAAGTAAAGTCATTTTTAAATACATTTTTTTTTAAAATGAAAAAAATGAAAGTGAAAGCCTCTTGTAGGTACTCAAAGACCTGATTGCTGTGGTTAGAGCTTCTTTAAACTACACACATACTTGTTCATGCCTCTCTTGAAGAGTAATCAAATCATGCTGTATAGCACTCACTCATTTGTAAATTCAAACTAGAGAGAATATGAGGCAATGCCTTGCCCAATCTATAGCAGAAATGATTTGCAAACAAAGGACATTTCTAAGCATTTAAAAAGCTTTTTGCTTCTTTTGAGTGTTAAAAGCCATCTATTCTGTGATCATCTCTGCATCTTGTGGGAACAAATTCCATAGAATGCCTTGAGATGAATCAAGAGTAGGCTTGCATTTTTATGTGCACCTACTTGTTGTTTTTTCAGACATCTTTATTGAAAGTTTAAAAGTACATAATTATATGTCCACTAAACATGGTGAGACTTCAGTAAAAGAGAGAGAAATAAAAAGAGAAACAGCACCCGTGTAGAACGGAAAGTAAAGGGAGGGAGGGGGGAACACCCCAAACTGTATGTTTTACAACATGGGTAGGCAACCTAAGGCCTGGGGGCCAGATCCTGTCCAATTGCCTTCTAAATCTGGCTTGCGGACGGTCCGGGAATCAGCGTGTTTTTACATGAGTAGAATGTGTCCTTTTATTTAAAATGCATCTCTGGGTTATTTGTGGGGCATAGGAATTCATTCACCCCCCCCAAAAAAATATAGTCTGACCCCCCACAAGGTCTGAGGGACAGTGGACCGGCCCCCTGCTGGAAAAGTTTGCTGACCCCTGCTTTACAATGTTGTTATTGTACTTCACCAGAACTGAACCTATTACAGTATTTGTAAGAATAGATTCCAAATATCATTGAATTTATCCATGGCAAGCCTGCATTTATATCCAAGTTGTTCATATGTTGCAAATTTGTATAAGTCTTCAATCCAATCGTAGAAGGGAGCCACATTTTTATTTTTCCAATTCATCAGTATCAGTCTTTTTGCTGTGGTAAGGGCATGAAGAGTCCACTCAAATTGTCCTTTTGTAAGATCCCATGTGCTGAGCATATAATTCAAAAGGATATTTTGCTCCGTAAATGTAAGGCTGTTCCGTACAGTTCTGCTGATAGTTTCAGTTACCTTCTGCCAAAAATCTTGCAAAAAGGACAATAAAAAACATATGTTTTAGAGAAGCATCATCCCTATTGCATCTCCAACAGTTCGATACCTTAGATCGCCCTTTTTAAAACAAATGTAATGGGGTCCAGTATATTCTAAATATTATTTTTGGTTGTATGAGCCTCAATTTAAGGTCCAGAGATGCCACCTTTGTTATAGCACTTTAAACAGTTTGCCACTGTGTGGTCAAAACTGAGATCTCTAGATTTTTATTCCATTCCTCCCTCAATACCTGTATATCAAATTGGTTTGTTAGTAATAACTGCTTCAATATCTCTGGGGTCTCTGAGGCTTTAAATGCTACTGGTCCATAGATGGTGGTTAGCAAGTGTTTTATCTGGAGATATTGCCATTGAGCATTTGTAGGTAATCTGTATTTGTCTCTTAAAACAGAATATGCATAAAATTCATCCTCTTTGTTTATCAGCTGGTCTAACATTAATATACACAAATTCACCCACCTCTTCAATACGACCATTTCTTTTCCAATTTTAAAAGATGGGTTTCTCCACAAAGTCATTTTGTCGTGGCAGAAAAGGTCAAATTTATATTTTTTGGACATGTGGTGCCAATAACTGATGTTATTGTTTAAATAGCATCTTGAGTATTAATGTATTTAGACCCAAGTGCTGCCCATCTTTCTAAAGGTGCTACATAGGAATATTCCAAAGTAGCCCAATTTGGACAGTTGTTTTCAGTTATGGGTCTCCAGAATTGTGTATCTGACAGTAAATACACTTGATGATACAATTCTAAGTCTCGAATCCTCCTCCTTTTATTGGTCTTTGCATTTTTTTGCATAGATATTCTTGGAACTGAAAACCCCCCAAACATTTTCTAAACAAAGATTTAATTTTGTGAAAGTATTTGCTTGCTATGTGAATTGGAATACCTCTTAAGATTAGGTATTATGATCACTTTGAGCATTGACTTTCCCCCACAGGGTCAGGTTCAATGACTCCCATCTGTCAATATCTATTGATACCTCATGATATATTTTGCTGATGTTTAATAATGCTAATTTAGATGGTATATAGTAGTTTTAATATGCCTAGACATTTAATGTTGTCTATGCAAATATGAGATTGGTATTGCTTAAACGGTTGAACCAAAAAGTTGTTTCCTCTTAACATCAACTCTGTTTTGGACCAGTTTGGTGGTGCTGTGGGTTAAACCATAGAGCCTAGGACTTGCCGATCAGAAGGTCAGCGGTTCGAATCCCCGTGACAGGGTGAGCTCCTGTTGCTCGGTCCCTGCTCCTGCCAACCTAGCAGTTTGAAAGCATGTCAAAGTGCAAGTAGATAAATAGGTACCGCTCCGGCGGGAAGGTAAATGGCGTTTCCGTGTGCTGCTCTGGTTTGCCAGAAGTGGCTTAGTCATGCTGGCCACATGACCCGGAAGCTGGACGCCGGCTCCCTCAGCCAATAAAGCGAGATGAGTGCCGCAACCCCAGAGTTGGCCACGACTGGACCTAATGGTCAGGGGTCCCTTTACCTTTGTCTTTAAAGATGTAAAAATGAAATAAACTGGAATTGGTGGATACATCTGTCCCTCTTGGGAACTGAGGAGCAATTTCTGGCACTGTCCAACTGAACCCCTGAACCCCAATTGGGTAGTGTGCTTACTTCTTCTTCGTCCATGGGAGAAGAAAAAGTAGACGTGTGACAATTAGCACTGCAGATTGCATCCCCATCAGAAAATGCCTTTGTGATTAGCACATTAATTCCTCCCAAATATGACTGAAGCAAGATCAGCAAGTTGTCTTACCATATGCTGCCAAGGAAGGAAATAATTTACAAATTGTTTAAGCTTCTTCTGGGAGAGGAGGAGAAATCTGATGTGAAGCAATGTGATGTCTTGAGAAAATTAGGCTTTGCTCCTGTCACATTGTTATTTTCCCACCTCCTTTTTAATCTATTATGGGCATGTCGGCTTATCCATTTCCATTTGAAGAGCTGTCTGATTCATCACAGAGCTGAGAAACTCCTGAATTAGGTTTGCTTGTTCACTTGTGAGAAGTACAGAAGTTTTTCAAGGTTTTCTTTAGGGTAGTTTGCTTTGCTACAGTTGGACCAGTCATCTTGCACTGCATGATAAAGCAGCACATCATTTGGTATAATGATGGTCTGAGCAGTTGGTTCCATACCATTGCAGTCCCACTGGAGCCCAGTCATCCCATTCTGTTCTCTTATTTGTGGATTTTTTTATTTTTTGGAAGAGTGCTCCAAATGAAAACTTTTAATGCATACACTTTTTTTATTTGTCAGATTTCTCACCTAACATTCAAAACAAGGTCTCAGTGCAAATTCCAGCAATATAGTGTACTATATTATACAGCCCCAATCACAGTGGCTCAGGGGAGGGGGATATATGTTGTGGGAGGTGGGACAGGCCATCTCCTCCTCTTACATGGGAATTGTTGCCAGAGAATTGTATAAGCCAACTGGGAGTTGCATTCCCATCTGCAAGCAAGTTTGGGTTGTTGAATCAGGCCAGTCTGCTAAATACTTTCTCATCAATCTTTAATCTAGTAATGCATTTTATTTAATAGAGAAGTGGGCCACTGATCTTTAGCGACCTTACCAAATCCCCACGAATCCAGTCCCAGTCTGGATTAGGGGATACTTCAGAACTTCTCCCACATTTGGACAGATAGTGTCTCCCTCAGTAGAGAACATTTGTGGGATCAAGGTCAATGTATAAATGAATTATGGAGCATTATGGTGGTGGCAGGGTATAGCAACTGACTGTGCCTGAAAGCCAAAGTGAGGTGCTGTTAGGATCCAAGGAAGTTGCATAAACAAAGACTCTGACTGTCTTTGCATCCTCACACATCTTTCCTCAACACATCATAGCTTCAGTTAAAAGAAACATAGGCTAAAATTGTGCATAGCCTTTCAGCACAATAATGTATCTTGCATGAGTCATCTGCACATCGAGCTCTGAGACACCCCCTCAGTTTGCATGTGTCACCACTTTCCATGGCATTCACTGGTTAAATGGGCTCGCTGACGGGTCTCCTGTTTCCCCCTCCCATCGAAAGAAATATTATGAAGGGTTTTTTTTTGGGGGGGGGGGATTTAAATAGATCAAAACTATTAACCTCATTCTGTCCATATGTACCACACATTATTGTGCCAATTTCTAATTCCTAGTTGCCATGTACTGATTGTATAAAATATATTGCATATATATTGCACTGCATTCAGACTGCATTGCATTGTTTTCCTGGTTATAATGCTAGCACTTCTGGTTTCTAATTTCCTTTTACTGTACCTGTTGCATTATAGAGCTGTGGCTTGTTGATTGAAAATCCATAACATTGTGCCTAATTCCATTCACACCAGTGGGTGTAGTGTGGCACAACAACAAACATCACTGGACATGTTGCCACACACACACACACACACACACACACACATCATTTCCATGAATCTTTACCTCTGTTTCCCCATGATTCACCACATGGTATGCAAAAATACTACCAAAACTTTTGTGACATGTGTGTGGAGTGGTGGTGGTCCATGCAAACAACAGAATCTTTATAATGCACAACTCTCATGCTACTCTTGGTTTCCAGGGTTGCAAATTGCTTTTTTATTTTTATTTTGGGTGGAGAAAGTTAATATGGAAATGACTGCTGAACTTCTGTTAGATTCAGCTAAGGAAATATTGGGAAGAAGGAACAAAGTGCTGTCTGAATAACACCTATCCTCATATGAACGCTTAGAGAGATGTTTTTCAAAGAAGTGGCAGCTACATCAAAAGGCATTCATCATGTATGCATAAATCAAGTGTGTTTGCTAAATAGTATAGCTAAGGTTACGCAGTGATTTGATTACCTTAGTATCAACGGACCTCCATTATAGGTCATTTCACTTGAATGGCCTTGGGTAGCTAATTGTTGTTAATATGCATTCATTACTTTCACCATGACAACTCATTTGCTGATGGAACAATGAACTGTAGGAGCCAGACTTGAAAATAATGATATGTTCCAACTGGAAATGTGTAAGATTGGGTGAAATTTTAATACTCTGTTTTTTAATGACCTCCCCCCATTGTATTTTATTTTTTTTAGCTTTTTCCATTGTACCAATTACTAAAACACAGTGGGAACTTGAGAAGGTAAATGTGATTGTAAAACTGATTATTATCATTCCACAGGAAAACTTTAATAGGCAAAATGCATGTATCAATTTCTGTCACTTCAACATTGCAGTCAAGGAAGGAACAAACAACTTCTTTGCAAGACAGTTGTTTTGCATTCCTGAAGGTCCTAGATTTGATTCCAGGCAATTACAGTAAAACAATTCCAGATAACAAGGGTGGGAATGCTTTATAATGAAATCTTAAAACAGTCTTGCCCAAACCGGTGTCCTTCAGATGTTATTGAGCCTACTCAGACCCCTAGATTGCCCTAGATTGCCAACTGATGCTCTTTTCCAGGCCTCTTCTATGATGAAGGTTCAGAAGTTGCTGTCAAGGGAGAAAGCCTTTTTAGTTGTGGTTCCAAGTTTGTGGAATTTTGCCATTTCTTTGGCACCAAATAAAACTTA